>NW_003303662.1:384206-385036 GCF_000142945.1 Phytophthora infestans T30-4 | reverse complement strand
CCCACTTGAGCTGGTACAGCGCCGCTCCGTAGATCGCAAAGTCTTGAATGAAGCGGCTGTAGTAATTAACTGCTCCAAGAAACGACGGCATGCCCTTCTTACTCGTTGGAAACGAAAGCTCGGTGATGGCCGCAAGCTTCTTGGGGTCAGCCCTGATACCTTCTGGCGAAATTTTATGCGACAGAAAGTCCACCTTGGGTTGGCAGAAGATGCTCTTGATGAAGCTAATGCTGATCCGACACTGTGCAAACCTTGCCAGCAATCGGTCCAGCGTCGCCAGGCAGCTGTCAAAATCCTCGCCACCGAAGCAGATGTCATCCACAAACGACCGTCGACCAAACACGGGTACCAGCGATGATTCGTCTGGCTCCCCGTTCGTAAACATGTCAGCGACGGGGCTGTTGACGAGTTGTAGTACAGGGTCGGTCTCTACCGGTGCTTCGCGGTCTGCCACGAGCTTCGTTTGAAACGAACCCTCGGCGCTTGGCCCACGACGTTCCTTGGCTTGTTCTTCAGCTAAACGCATCCTCTCCGAGTATTCAAACCAACCTCCTTTAGGTTGAACGAACCCCCAGAGTCCGTTGTCAATCATACGCTGGTAGATCATCGGCGTGTTCTTTAACCCGAAGGGCATGCGTAACCTCTCGAAATGTCCGAGTGCGCAGACAAACGCCGATACTTTACGTGCTCGCAAGGTCATCATGACCGCCCAGAAACCGCTTGCTGCATCCAGCGAGCAGAACCATAGGTAGCGCTCGAGATCTGTTAGCAGGTCGTCGACTAGCGGCATTGCATACTCCATGATCGCGGTGATAGCATTCACCATCTTG
>NW_003303662.1:379267-384106 GCF_000142945.1 Phytophthora infestans T30-4 | reverse complement strand
CGGCGCCTTGCTCATCACCACGCATTACTCGACTTGTTTCTCAGGAGGGCAAGACCGAGGGTTCGAACGCCCCTCAGTCTGCTACACTTCCCCTGACAGCAGCGTCATCAGCCGGTCCTCCGGCGCTTCCTGCCCCGGACTCTTCACCCCCTGCGGTAGCTCCTGCGGCACTCCCTGTCGCCGCTGAATCCGCGGAGATGGCTCCTTCTGCTCCTCCTGCGCCGGCTGGTGGTCCACCACCACTCACCGAGGATTCGCTGCGCACCATGCTGGCTGAAAGTACGGAGGCATCGGTCGATCACATGATGACCTCGATAATTCCATACTTGACTGCAATGGCTCGTCACCAAGTGCAGCTCAGCGTTGCGCCTCCTCTCCACGGCGATATGCACACTCAACGTCGCCTCGAGACTGCTGTTGGTTTCGATGATATCCTCGCTGCATGTTCTACGACGTTCTCCAACATCTCAGCTACCTGTTGAGGGGTCCAGCGACGTTTCGTTTTCAGTGGTCGCTCCCCGGTCGGCATTCATGTTTTCTTATTCTTAATCCACTTCCACAGCGTAATCATGTTCATGTTGCTCTTCAAATGCATATACAATTTGTTGTTGCAGTAACGTTTTTCGTCTGTTACCACAGACTGCATCGCCCTGCGGACAGTTCACAAGTGATCCAGTCTCGCTAGTCTTCGTTCGCCACTTGCGCCATCTGCAGCCGATTCTCGCTCTTGTTGGCTCGCAAATAGTCGTACAGCAGACCTCCACATGACAAGTCGGATGCTGGTTCCCAAGTTGGATCTTCATAGCCCACCCACTTGACTTTGAACTCGCGTACAGCACGCTCCATGCTCGTCGATAGTAGTGTTCTGTCGTCGAGGATGGCCTCGACTTCATTTTCACCGGCAACTTGATCTGGTTCCCAGCTGTCCTCAGGCAACATTTCCTCATCGAAGTCGAGTCTTGCTTGATTAGTCGCGTCTAGTACCAACCGAATGTTCGGTCGACTGTTGAGTTCGCTGACAGCCTTGAGTCTCGACACATGCACTACTGGGTAGAAGCGATACCCACTTCGGTCTGGTAGTTCCAGCTCGTACGCAAACGCTTCCACCTTGCGCTTGATCCGAAAAGTCCATGCCACCGGTGAGTTAATTTCTTCGTCAAGCCCGGGTTTGACGCGTTCCATGTACAACCACGCCCGGCTCCCAATCTCAAAAGAGATCTCGGTGGGGCTCTTGCAGGATCTTCCATCTCTTCCGAAGCTTCTGGAGGGGCCATTGAGTATTCGTTTCCACTCGGTTGAGGTACGGCGGCTTTTTCCAGTCGACTCAGGGCATCATTATGCTTTATAGCCCTTCGCTCCTTTTCTACAGCCTGATAGGCTTTGGCCATAGTGAGGGCGACCTCATGTTGTCGATTAATCTCACGCCGCCACGCTAGTGCGTCAGACTGCTTGCCGAGTCCTCGTTTGCGTGATGACGACATCGCCCGCAACGTCGACTGCGCATCCCAACCACGAACGAGGTAGATCGGTGTTTCCTTCCTTGTAGTGTCCTGAGAAGTATTAATAGCGAACACCAGCTTCTCTGCGATCTCGTCCCAATCTTGCTGTAGAGGGTCTTCCGCGTACACCCGTACGGAACCGATCACCGACTTCACCGAGCGTTCCTGCTGTCCATTAGCCTGTGGCCGATAGCTCAAATCTTGACTGCATCATCTCTGCAAATGCTTGGAACACCTCGCTCATGAAGCGTGGGTCGCGGTTTTGCCTTATCAGTGATGGGGCTCCGAACCGTGGGACACACATTCTTCAAACACTTGGGCAACACACAGTGCAGTCGTATCCGACATAGCCTTGGCAATAACGAATCCCGTGAACGATTACTGAAATAGGAGCAACGCCGTGTTGCCCCTGCGAGATTTCGGTAGTGGGATCACAAAATCCATCGAGACGATCTGGAAAGGTCGTTCGGCTAGTACGTTGCCAGGCGAGTATCCACGAAGCTGTGGACGGCTTTTACTCGAGCTGCAATTTGGACATGACTTCACATGCTTCTCCACGTCAGCGTACAAGCCGGTCCAATAATAATCGGACTTAACGCGATGGAACGTTCTCACCACACCTTGATGTCCTCCTTCCAGCGAGTCGTGACAGTTCTGTAAGACCTCTTGAATCATCGTTGTCGGTACTACTAGCCGCAGCTTGGTCTCCTCTTGCCAACCGTGGTCGTACCGGCGATTCAATCCAAGTGAAGCACGCCGTCTTCTGATAACACGAACCGGTCAGCGTACTTTCAGGCATCTCGAGCTTCTTTGTAACTCAGCTCTTTTGCTTGGCCCTGAAGCACCTTCTTGATGTTAAACCACTTCTGCTCCTCGTTTTGTGCCACCAGTATCCGTCTGCGTCGGTCTCGCTGTATCGCTACCGGGTCAACATCTTCCGCATCGGGAAATGCCGCTGGTACAGTCTTGTGAGGATGGTTTAGCAAATCTTCGCCGATTGAATCTTCGGTGGACGCCTCTCGTCGTTCTTCATGCTCCTCTTGAGCTTTTGAGACATCCTCCGAGTGTTCATCTGCAAACCTGACGCGTTTCTTGGATTTCGTCTGTCGCCGAGTCATCACTGCCATATTACCATAATCACACTCTGGTGAGCTGTAATCAACCACGAAATTTTCGAAAGTTTTCCACTTTGAAGACTCGCTGCCTGACAGTACATGTACTTGACGCTCTGCTCCTTGTGACGAAACATCTACCCAGTCTTCATCCGGCTCGTAGATCATTTCCTGGATGCGATTCAGCGACGCCAATTCCGACTTGCGAGTTTCAGCCAAGATGACCCGACTGACCTTTGATTCCAGCGCTTCAGTGGCTAACGAATCCGCGGCAGCGTTGTATTCTCGTACAACGTGAAGATATTTAACTGATCGAAGCTTGGCCGCGAGTTCCTTGTGAGTATTCAGCAGCGCTAGCAAAGTTTCCTTCCTGCATGCGATCACCCCTTGTGATTGTTGAATCGCGAGCCTTGAGTCACCAACGATGACTAAATCCTCGGCACCATGCGCAATAGCAGCCTTGACACCGTTTATCGTACCTGTATACTCTGCCTCATTCACCGTGGTAGCCGAAAGGTAAGCATTTGCAGCGATCACTATCTTCCACTCAGGAAGGCTCCACAGCACCCATGAGCAGCTCCCGTAGCCACCGTACTTCTCTGTCTTCGCTGATCCGTCATAAGACATGACGAATCCGCTGTAATTACGGGGAAGCCTGGCGTACAGCAACGCGGGGTCCATTCGAATAGTCGGGGAACCCTTGTTTGGAGGCGCCACCGGCGCGAGCGAGTCTTCCAGGTCGACGAAGCTCGTGCTGCTTGACTGCAGTAGCTGCGCGAAGGCGACATCTTTCTCCTTCACACGCTGCACCTTCAAATGCCACTGCGAAAGCAGTACGGCGAACTGGACCGCGCGTCCGAAGAGAGACTTCGACTTGTGCACGCACTCTAACGCCGAGAATCGTGTATAGACATGTAGCGTCTTTCCTGCCAGCTGGACGTAACAGATCTTCAACAGCAGAAGTAACGCCAAAACTTCCTTCTCGGCAGGATGGTAGTATCTCGGACTCCTTGAGCTCACGACCGAGGAACCGTACGGGGTGTAACTTGCCTTCATGTTCTTGCATTAGCGTAGTGCTCAACGCCCATTCATTCGCAAAGAGCATGACATGAACTTCCTTCGACCGGTCGAAGTGCCTTAGGATGGGTGAATGTGAAACACTCGTCTTCAGTTTTTCGAAGGAACGACGTGCCACAGAAAGGCCACCTTCAACTGCAAAGTCTTCATCCTTGAGCTGGTACAGCGCCGCTCCGTAGATCGCAAAGTCTTGAATGAAGCGGCTGTAGTAATTAACTGCTCCAAGAAACGACGGCATGCCCTTCTTACTCGTTGGAAACGAAAGCTCGGTGATGGCCGCAAGCTTCTTGGGGTCAGCCCTGATACCTTCTGGCGAAATTTTATGCGACAGAAAGTCCACCTTGGGTTGGCAGAAGATGCTCTTGATGAAGCTAATGCTGATCCGACACTGTGCAAACCTTGCCAGCAATCGGTCCAGCGTCGCCAGGCAGCTGTCGAAATCCTCGCCACCGAAGCAGATGTCATCCACAAACGACCGTCGACCAAACACGGGTACCAGCGATGATTTGTCTGGCTCCCCGTTCGTAAACATGTCAGCGACGGGGCTGTTGACGAGTTGTAGTACAGGGTCGGTCTCTACCGGTGCTTCGCGGTCTGCCACGAGCTTCGTTTGAAACGAACCCTCGGCGCTTGGCCCACGACGTTCCTTGGCTTGTTCTTCAGCTAAACGCATCCTCTCCGAGTATTCAAAGCAACCTCCTTTAGGTTCCACGAGCCCCCAGAGTCCGTTGTCAATCATACGCTGGTAGATCATCGGCGTGTTCTTTAACCCGAAGGGCATGCGTAACCTCTCGAAATGTCCGAGTGCGCAGACAAACGCCGATACTTTACGTGCTCGCAAGGTCATCATGACCGCCCAGAAACCGCTTGCTGCATCCAGCGAGCAGAACCATAGGTAGCGCTCGAGATCTGTTAGCAGGTCGTCGACTAGCGGCATTGCATACTCCATGATCGCGGTGATAGCATTCACCATCTTGTAATCAATGCAGAGCCGGATGTCCAGCCCGTTCTTTTCATCACAATCACGATCGGCGATGCCCATGGACTGTCTGAAAAGACGATCAGTCCTGCACGCAATAAAGCGCGCAACAGCTCGTACAGTTTGCCGAGAAATCGTAGCGGCACGCGCCGGGCACGTTGTTTAATTGGGG
>NW_003303662.1:374803-377397 GCF_000142945.1 Phytophthora infestans T30-4 | reverse complement strand
GGTACATCTCGGAGTCGCACTTCTTGGCAAAGCGTCAGTGATCACACTAACGTTCGCTCCCGTGTCGAGGATCTCGTTCGCTGTCGTTCACAGCGCCTTGAACCAGAGCTCTCATTCTGATCCTTTCTTGGCCGACCACCACCCCTGTCTCTCGCCAGGGTTCAACTTCATCATCTTGGAGTGACCCTTGGTCTCGTCTCGCGCTGCACTCGAAACCAAGCCGAACGAACTCTCGCTGATGCCCTCATCAGCATCAGCACACTGCACTCTCTCTCCAACACCTCCACCAAGGATTCTTCTCCTCTCCTTTTCATTTTCCGTCGCGTTCACACTTGTTACGTAATTATCCGGCCAATCACTCTGCCCCATGAAAGCAAAGATACACTCTGCTTCCATTGAAGGCTCGGTTAGCTGTGGCAGCCCGATAGGGACCAACCCAGTTGTAGTTGGCGGGCTGCCTAGTTTAAATGACGTTCTTGAACGACGGCCTTGAGCTCTGGCGGGAGTTCCTCCTTCGTGCCTTTAGTGCGCACGAATTTGGCAAGGTCTTGGAAGTTGCGGAAAAGTTCGCATTGTCCAGCATCGTGGAGCTGCTTGTAGAACTTGCATCGCTTGTTACAGTAGTGGGCGGCGTGACTCATGCCACCGCACACCGCGCATGGTACGTACTGTGGGCGTCGGTTGTCGCGGTTGAAGTCACGTCGACCGCGTTGGTCCTGATGCGTAAGCGTTCGGATCTTCGTTTGAATACTCGGTGCCCCCTTGAGCAGCTTCACGACCTTCTAATTCAGCCTGTAGGTCGTCCACCGTGGCTTCAATGAGTGTCACTCTTGGTTTGTTGCGGTTGTCATCGCGGCGACGGTCATCACGCCGATTGTTGCGGGCGTACCCATCGTCACGTCGCGCGTCACGACTCTTGGAGTATCGGTACTCACTGTCACGCTTGGCCATCCTCTCCTTGCCCTTGAGAACATCTTCGATGATCTCTTCGAGCTCGTGAATGTCGGCGACTCGAGCGTGGTAGAGACTCTCCGCCAGCTTGTCATCATCGCATGTTGCCAGGAACTGCTGTACGTGTTCTTTCGCGTCGCGACCACTCTTCTCGAAATGTAAACGGGCGGTCCGAGCGTAGCCATTCAGCCTGTTTATGTAGTCGCACAGATGTTCATTAGGTTCCCGCTTGGCGGAGTAGTAACGCGACAGTGCCGTCTTCGTGAACTGCGAGCAGTAGTAGCGGATGAACGCATCGCTCAGCAGCTTCCACTTGCGCTTCGTCTTCTTCGGGAGTTGACGGAACCAATGAATGGCTCCGTCCCGGAGACTTAGCTCAAATGGAATGCACCATTTATCGGCATCTGTGTGGGTTCCAGTCATTTCATAGACGAACCCACGGAGCCACTGCATACAGTTCTCGCTCTTGTTGCGAGAGCCTGAGAACGGCGTGATGCGATCCAGCGGTCGGTGCGAAGCCATTTCAATCCTCGGTGTTGGGTCCACGTCGTTCAGCGTCGCTAGCTCATCATCTGACGCATCAACTCGAGTTGAGGATCTTCCTCGTCGAATGTACGCACCAAAATGTCATCGTCACTGGAAGAAACACACACCCTGGGGGCAAAAAAAATAAAAAAAACTTTCGCGGAAACCACCTCTGGGAAGACTCGCGCCACCGCTCTCGGAGGAAGGCAAACAAACCTCCCTTAACTGCCGCTAAATAAGTTGTATAAGGCTCTCCCCAAAGTGGCGTAACCATGTGCGAGTCTGAAAGTACGGTGAAGCTCGGTAGTGCCAAAGGCACACGCTCAGCTCCACGCTTGGTCGGAGGAGTACGAACGAGTCGTTGGGGCGTCGGCGGCAGTGGAATCTTAGACGGATCTTCATCTTGAATCATCGGTCGACTCACAGGCTGCTTTCCGGCATTGATGCCAACGGCGCCAAACGCCTTCCGAAGCTTCTTCTTCCATTTCTGGAGAGCAGCTCCGGCTTCATGTGGACTCCAATCCTGGAGCGACATCGTCGATGGGTACGTCTCGTTCTCGAACCCCAGCGACAACAGTAGCGAAACTGAATCCTCGGCACTTGACTAGTCGAAACCGAGTTGACTGGGTATTGAAGTTCTGCGCAAGCGCAGCCAGTCGGCCTTTTTCTTGGGGATGGGCTTGAACAGCTGCATCCACTCATCATTCTGCATCAGTGCTTGTACGCGGTCGAAAACGCGCTTGGCGGCTGGTGTATCACCGTTGATAGGTGGGCGAGGTGCTTCAGCAGTGCTGAATGCTTTGCACTCGCCACCGAAGGTTTAAAACCCTCGGTCCCCATCGTCATAACCATCATAGGCCGGTTCCCGGTCCCGCAACATCATCGAGCTCGTCGGCGAGGTTCCTCGAAAGGGACTTGGTCGCCCCCGCTCAGCCCCGATGATAGCGTGGCCGTCTCCGGCGTCGCTGCGCCTGGCTCTGGAGCCGGCGTCTTATCTTCGTAATCTTTATAATCGTGGGCGTCAGGACCGATGTCCGCATCGTCGTCGAAGCTCACTGAAAGCTCGGTGGCGGCGGTTGTCGCGGTTGAAGTCACGTAGACCCCGTTGGTCCTGATTG
>NW_003303662.1:350512-351905 GCF_000142945.1 Phytophthora infestans T30-4 | reverse complement strand
TCAGATCCACCGGATCCATGGCGTAATCATTATGGTTACCCTATTATGGGTACACTCATCAGGATCCAGGTCGCTTGGATCCACTTCACTTGAAAGTGTACACTCGTCGTGAACCTGAGCTCTCCACTCATCCAACATCATCTCGCAACCGTCTGTGATCTCCACTGTCCCACGAAAGCTCTAGATCCACTGCATCCATCATACCTATACCCTGGATCCAGGTCCCTTAAGGCGGGATCCTCCCTCCTTGGATCCTAACTCGAAAGCATGGGATCCGGGTCACCTCGTGGTGGATCTTGACTCCTCGTTAGCCGTGGCTACTAGATCCACCTTCCGAGGACACCTACCATCATTCGTTCATAGGATCCACACTCGATCCACTCTTGTATAGTATATCCCATATCCATTTAGGTGAATCCAAGTAAGGGTGGATCCGAGGTAAGTCTTGGTGGATCTTGCCTTCTCGAACATCGCTCATACCAGATCCATCGTCACTTCATACGGGGCGCTGCTCGTCATGGCTAATCCACCACCGGCAACTTGCATCCGTGCCAGCCAACCCAAATCCTTTCTAATCACTTGAAATTGTCATTGATTCGGGATAGTGACCCCGCGTCAGGCCCATTCTCTTATTTCTGAGAAAGCACTTTACCACAGGGTAGTTCCGCTCGGCGGCTTTGAGTTGCCTGGACTGGAACGAGATGACTCGTTCGTGTCCAGCCGTGTCGGCCTGCACCAATGCACATCCGATGGCGTAATCGGAGGCATCCCAGACGACGCTAAACGGCTTCGTCTCGTCCGGCAGGGCCAGGACAGGGGCCTCTTGGAGACCGGCCTTGATGCTGTCAAAAGCATCCTACTGCTCCTGCTCCCGGCGCCAGTCGACGTCCTTCTCAAGGAGACTCGACAAGGGCTTAGCGGAGCCCGCGTACCCTGCGCTGTACTTGTGAAGGTAGTTGGCCAAGCCTAACCACTTTCGAAGATCCTTCTGGAATCGGGGCATCGGCCATGCTGCTATGGCCTTGACTTTGTCTGGGTCAGCCCGAACGCCCACGTTGCATACGAAGCAACCGAGAACATTAATCTCTGGTGACGCGAAAGCGCACTTGTCGATATTGGCGTAGAGCTTGTTCGCTCGCATTACGTCCAACACTCGACGGAGGTGTCCTAGGTGCACTTCCATGGCCGTCTTGCCTCCTTCGGCACGGCTATGGACGAATATGTCGTCAAAGTACGTCTGTACGAAGGTACGCAAAGGGCGGAACAATTGTGTCACCAGGCGATTGAACGTCGCCGGGTCGTTAGACAAGCCCTGCGCATGACGAGCCACTCCCAAAGCATGCCACTTGGAGTGCTTACCGCGTTGAGCGGGATTGTCGCTCTCTCGCATCAG
>NW_003303662.1:348818-349731 GCF_000142945.1 Phytophthora infestans T30-4 | reverse complement strand
GGATCCGACTTGAGGCGGCGGCGGCGTCGTTGACGACGGCGACCGTGACGTCGGGCTTTGCTGCCTACGTCTAGGGATGTCGGCGCTACGACATCCGAGGCACTCGTTGCCTCGTGTGGTGCTGTGGTACCTACACAGGAAGCGTGTTCGACGCCTTTCCTCTTCAGTTAAGGTCTGGGCGACCGTGAGTGGAGCTCTGTTACCCACTCTGAACACGCTGTTCTCAGTGTTCGTGACAGCTGCAGCTGTCTGCGGGACTAAGTTACCCGCCTATGGACCTAAGATACCCACTTTGCCAGCGCCTCTTCTGGGCGCTGCCACCATCAAAGCATCCTCGGAGTCGTCATATACGTCGACGCCTCCCAAGCATCTGCCAAATGCTTTGGTACCCTGGCAGCCCTTGCGGGCGCCCCGGGTCCTGACAGAGGTGGGAACATGACTGACCAATGCTCTGTCGGACTGCGCAGGGCGGCTGGCACCGATTGCCTGCCTCGCCAGTCGATCCAGGGCTCGTGCTTCTCAAGTCAGGGCATGTCCAGGATCATATCATATGGATCCATATCGAGAACAGTGAACTGTTCGAGGCTGTCAAAGTCTTCAAACTTGATGGCCAGATCCACTTGGACGTTGGGGACAGTGACGACCTTCCCGTCGGCCAGTCGCACTGACACCGTCCCGTTGCCCTTGCTTTCTCTCAAAGCATCGGACAGCTTGTTGCTGTTGCGAGCAACCGTCTGGGCAGCGTGGCGCAAAATTCTTTCGACGCCCCAGAATCGATCAAGATTCCAAAGGGATGATCGTATCCCCGTACACATCCGTGTACTACGAGCACCCGCTGCTGCTCTTCGCCGATTCGAGAGTGCGAAGACTTTCAGGGGCTAGATCCCCGTGATACGCGCAGCTGCGCATGATC
>NW_003303662.1:333706-348279 GCF_000142945.1 Phytophthora infestans T30-4 | reverse complement strand
TACACGCGAGGAAGCGCGAACGCTGGCCGGTACTCGTAGTTCGCCGGGAGGAACGCGGCTCGGAAGCTGTTCGCACAGCTGAGCCCAGGATGTGAAACATCCAGGGGATGTCGCCTTCCCCGAGTGTACACCCCAACTCTTAGCACGACCGCTAAGGTTGGAGAGTGCAAAAGCAACACGCAGTTGCTCGGTCGAGATCAGAGCCGCGTCCATCGCGAGCTCTACTTCTCGGACCCAGAAGTGAAGGTTCTCGCCTTCCTTCCCTTCATACGGCTTTACCTTCAGCCGTATTGGCTTCGGGTGAGGCGGGTTTGCTTCCGCCGCCGGAGCCTGCAGGTTCTCCCGCACATGCGCGATGAGGCCCTGCTCGTACGCGTCGAATGCATTGACGCGCTCGAGCTGCTCAGCCGGTGTTGATACCACCAGGCTCTGCAGGGCCTCCATCCCGAAGATGCCTGCCATCTTCCGAACCGACTCGAACTGAGAGTCGTGTATATGGGAGAAGTCGTTCCTATCATGGCAACAAACTTCGGAGAGGTTCAGGTAGTCTACCCGCGGTGGCGTGGATTGACTACTAGTGCTACCAAGTGTGACGGGGTCACACAGCACCTTGCGCTAGAGGAAGTTATCTTCCGAGAGTATACAAACTCTCAGTGAACGGCAGTTCACAGGTCCCCTCTTTATTGAAAGAGAGCGAAGTGACCTAAATAAGGTAGATTGTAAACTGAGTATATTTATAGGTAGGTTAAGTTTGGGTTTAATACAAACTATAAGTAACCTATAGAAATGCAATGTCGTTTGACCAATGGTTGGCTTTGAACGACCTTGGTACCTTGTACCAAATATCCCGGAGTATGACGTGTCATACACCTGAAGTGTGAAGTGTCACACTTCATGTAACCAGGGTACACTTAGGGCTACGTACCCCGTTACATATTGTGTAGCGTTTGTATAAATGTAATTTAAAGTGCAGGTAGTTTTGGGTGGAACATGAAGATTACAGTGATAACCAACAATATTAAAGAAATTGTACATGTAGTAAGAATCATGAGTGAAGATCATTAGAATAATTATTTTTCATCAGGTATGCATGATACTGACCCAAATTAATGAATTAAAAATATCGAGGCTTAGCCTTTCTTTAATATTTATCCCGCCGAAACGTAGCGGAGGCGGGAAGGCCAAAACAAGTAGAACTAAACCTAAACTACCGCCGCGTAGCGGCGGCACTCGGCTAGTAGTACGTGATAACTAAGGGAATTCGGTAGTACGAAGTAGTCCTGATTAGAAATACCAGTTAGGCTTTTCAGAAAGAAACCTCGTGGTGATCGATAAAATTTATCTATCACCTAAACGATCTTAAAAGGTAATTAAATGTCGCTTTTAAGATCCATATGATTGGTTGAAATATGGACATCTGATGATTTGTACAAGTATGCAAACTGATTCGCAGTTCTTGGCACCAAAATATACCAGGAGCATACGGGACTTATTTATGAGCTACAGCTACATATATGTATATCTTGAAGCTTGGAGCTCGACACGGTGTGTTCAAGTCTCGTGCTCAGCCGTAGAGTTGTAAAATACGGTGTTCTGGTACTCAAGCTCGCAGTACGGGAACGAAGCCTCCGAGTCAGATGGAGCGAACAGGTTCCTGCCAGCCGTGTACGTCGAGTAGCATCCGAAAACGAGGCAAACCACAAATACGACAATGGCAGCAATCTTCTCCACCTTGGGAATGTTGTTCCAAGCCTTGATCAGGTAGAAAGCCACCGGCAGCAGAATGCAGCTCATGGTCAACGACGACGAGCCCACGAAATCAGCAAAATCGGAGAAGTGGTCCTTAAACAGGATGGACAACACAACGAGGATCACGGTGATGCAGGTGCGCAGTACGATGTACTTGATGGCGTTGGCGCCGCGGTACTCGGTCGTCTCGGCGTCAGTCTCACCGTGACATGTGCAATGACACTTGTGGTCGGCCACGACGTTCGCCTGTTTCATGATCTCATCCGCTGGGGTCGTGGACTCAGCGTACTCGAGTCCGTTCTCGACATCAGTCGACTTGCGCTGTCTGTGCATGCCAAGAATCACAAACTCCGCCATGTAAAACGCCGGGTTGATGAGGACAGAGAAGGCTGTGGTGATATGGAGCTGCATCGCCATGTAGGCGAGCACGACGGCGCCCCAGTGGGGTTTAAAGCCCAGCGACGTGAGGCCTGTGCTAGAGTCCGGGTAAATGGTATACAAGATATTGCCCGAGATCTGGCAGCCAGCGGACGTAAAGGGCACGACGGAGAGCACGACGAACAGGACCGAGATGATCACCATGGTGAAGGTGATAACTCGAGGCATGCGTTGCGGCTCGCTGTGCTCGCGCTGCAAGTCGGGGATGATGATACCGGCGCCGTAGCTGAGAGCGAGGTTGCCGAACGTGCCGGCCACCTGTGAGAAGCTGACTTTCGTCTCCGGGACACTAGGATGGCCACGCATACCGTGCATCACAACTGCAACGCCGATCACGTCAGCTACAAGTGTTCCCACGCAGCCGGCAAACGCAACACCGGAACCTTCTTTCAGCGTCGGAACGAGACACAACGGCAGCACCATCGTAGCCATCAGGATAATCCACACCGTCGGACTGAACGCACCTGGGAACATCCCGTCCAGCAATTCACCGCCGAGTACCAGGAAGACGCACGGAATCAAGACACACGAAATGATTTGGGAGCCTGTGCATAGCCAGCGACCAGTCTTGCCCACGGCCCATTCGCCAAGGTCACCGAACGTCACCACAGTCGACGGCGCAAGCAGCATCACCTTGGACATTGCAATCGACGCGTAGACGTTAGCGAACACCATAAAAGCCATAGCAATACTTGCGAACACGGGGCCTGCACGAGCAAAGTTGCCCGGCAGACCGAGCGTGCCGATGCCACAGACGCAGCAAAAGAGGTTAAAGGAAATCTTGATGTCCTCAAGCGTAAAGAAAGTTTCCTTTGTCATGGTGGATCCGATGGTGGAACGCGAAGTGAGTGTACCATGGAGTGCGTCGAGTGGTGTCGTAGCGGCTACGGTACGGTAGCCATCCAACGATGAAAAACATGCTTGGACGCCCACGTCCAGTCATGCCCACGGCTGGCCATGGGATAATGACGAAGGGCGCAACTCCGGTGTTAGAGCTTGGGTCTCAGTGTTATAGTTCAGGGCAAAGCATGCTGCAAAAAATGCGAGAGGAATTGCACAGAACCTGAGGAGTTAATAGTACTAATAACTCCAAAATCGGTGAGGCTAATATTGTGAAAATATCACGTGTTGACCAGTTAATATAAAAAAACACCTAATCATTTCTTCTGAGATGAAATGATTTTATTAAGACCGTTGTTGCAGGCACTGAATCGAGTGTACATAATCGGGGCGTCGTGTTACCCACTGAGCGGCACCATAGGCACCTGCGTGCCTTAAGGCACTTTATTTGGTGCAAGAACCGAATTCAGAAAAGGGGGGTAATATAAAAGAATACATTTAAAAAAATTCCTAAATTTTAGAGATTGCGATGAGTGGTGGTGGTAAATTGAAATACAAGGTGTTACGCGAAGGTTGCACAGTTTATAAAACACATTGTGAATGTTGATCGAATGTACAGATAGCTTAGTGATTTTTTGGACATTGGCTTCCAACCCATTTTATGGGGCGCCTATAAGGGAGATTTTAGGCCGCTTGTATAAGAGCTTCGAGCGTCACTTGTACTATGGAGTTTCCAATTTGAAGAAATGCCACCGATGAGTTACAGTGCTCCTACTTATCTCAAAGAGCAAACGGCTACCCTGATGAGCTGTCATTAACTCGTCTTACCAGTTTATTCCTGTAAATGATACTGGACACGTGAGATATCAACGAATTGTGTTTTGTACTGAAAGGTAAACATAGTGCTATCATCTGCAAGAGCGCTACTATATACACTTCAGTAGATAGCGCAGCCGCATAAAGCGCAACATTGCGGGGCCTGGCTTGTTGGGCATAGAAATACCACGAATGTAGCACTCAAAGAAGAGGAGTACCATGACGCCGCAATTGGCTCCATCTGGCTGGCGTGGCTTGGTTTCCTTCTTGAGCCTCATGTTGGCACGCAATTCTCCGAATAGATCCTTTAGTAAATCATCGCACATGCCGTAATAATTGGTCTTCGTAGCTTGCAATGGGTCGAATATCGTGACTGATCTGGTTTCAGGGCGAAAATCAAACACAATCCCACACCAGTGATTGTTATCCACGTATAACCCCATCAATACCAGCTGATTGGCGGAATCAAAAGGAGTACCACTGCGTATAACGCGTAGTTTATCTTCTCGGTCGTGAAACCGATGAAATATCGGATCGATAATTCCCACTTTGGTGTTTTCCTTTTGAAGTAGTACCAGCCCTTGAGCCATGCATGCATCATCTAACCATTTATTTCCACGTAACGTGAGTAGCGAGAGCGACGATAGAGAACCAAACGGTGTACGCGGTCCTCCGCGCAATAATAATGTCTTGATTTTCTGCTCACGCATACCGATGTCATCACTCACGCCGTCCAAAAGTTCATCTGGCAATGACAACCGTTTGTTGCTGGTATTGACAGCCCAAACCACAGTATCTTCCACGTCTGTAATGCACTTTAAAGCACCGGGCCAGAGATTCATCGCGTTGATATCTCCATCGCGTTGATATCCCTTAGTTGATAGATACCAAAGCGAGGTACTCGTACTCCTACGCCATCTTCGCCACAGACCACAGGTACGGCTTTCCGAAACTGCTGAATAGCACTCTGTGCTTTCGTCACAAACCACTGCGGGAAAATGTAGCGAATGTCCTTTTCGCTCTCCTCGGATGTGAAAATTCCAGCAATAGCCTTCTTAGATTGTGGGACCGATCGTTCCGAGAGCGACTGCGTCGACGACTTGATATCAATGTAGTTGTAGTCCCTATCCAGAAGTTTGACGAGATCATTTAGGCTCGGCACAGGCACCATTGTTCCTTGAACTAATTTTGTCGCCTTTTCCTTTCCACGAGTCATGCGCTCCTTCTTCCCGGACACTTTCTGCTGTTTTCGCACTTTAGGGCGCCCACGGCTCTTCGCACTTTTACTGATCTTGAATGTCGCCGGTGTAGATGTGTCAGAGTTCTCGCTAGCCGAGCTTGTGGGTTGTCGCTTCGACAGGATGCTTGTTGGCACCGTTTCTACATCCTTTGCGCGATTGGTATCCTCAGTCACCGTAGGTACAGATGAACCCTTCTGAGAGCCTGTGGGCACTCCATCAGTACCTGTAGCCACTGCAGCTTCTCCTGTGGTACCTGCAGCCACTCCGCTGGTACCTGAAGCCACTGGAGGTGTTCCTGTGGTACTTGTAGCCACTCCAGTTATATTTGACGTCACGGTATTAATACTCCCTGGCACAGCATCTGTAGTTGTAGTCTCAGTATCCATAGAGTCGCACAGGTGTGGGTGTGTTTGCGGCACGTCATCAGAATAGTCACATTCAGGACTTTGTTCGCGAATTTTGGGGGAAACAGGATCCAATTCTTGATCGGATGTTGCGGTGCCGCTTGCATCGACAGCAGAAGGTAGGTCGTACGAAGAAATCGATAACTGAGAAAGTGGGTCAATCCATTGACATTCACGACCCACGAACGGTGCAACCCCGTCCTTGATGATCTCCTCAAACTTGTCCAACGCTGCCAGCATCTCATTGAAGACTGCTGTACCATTACGGCTCATAATGTCAGCGATCTGAGTACCGCGTCGACAAGCCTTACTGAATTTAATGGTGCCATTGAGAACCTTGTGTTTGCTTGACACCATCATCGACTCACGGATTTGGAAGGACTTGCGTGCGATCTGATCTTGGGGGGCGTCTTCCTCTTCAGCAGGTTGATTCAGCTTACACGACAATCTCCATCGCTGAGCAATGTGCCGAATCGGAATTACATTCTTACCATTGCTCAGTCTCCAGTACATGACGTGACGACAAGGAAGAAGCGTGGTACGCATGAAAACGCAAGAGCAGCGATATACCTATCATTCGTACCAATACAAAGACAATTAGTCAATAATTAAGATAAATATTGCTAGCATCAACTATAAAACTTACCGACGTATCGACATGATAGGCGTTATTGTCGCTGCCGCACGATACGGTGAACATGTTGGGCGTCACTTCGGTGACCTCGTAGTGGGTAGCTCGGTCCTTTGCAATCCAGTACTGTTGCTCAATCTGACGGTAGGCGTGTGGGCTCACCTCCTGTGAAAGTCGCTCCAGCTATCGCATGTAACCCACAGCTGTCATATTTTTACTGTATTCCATCTCTGCAACTGCCTGCAGAAATATCAGTGTATCCACACAATTGTCAAGAGGCATCTCAGGTTTCAGGATTTCCTTAAGATGCCCCCACGATGCCTCCAAGCTATCGCATAACACACAAACGTTAGCGTCAAATTAAATGCAGAAGGCTTAACTCCATAAATTCTTACCGGTTATTTGTATGATTTCCAAGATGCGGTACGTCTAAACGGGCGTAGAGAGCCCAACGCTCCTTCTGTTGGTCCCAATTCTTCATAAAATAACGGAGAAACGGGTGCTTTGGGTCTGGGATCGCGTCCGTAGAGCGTAACTGAACGTTATCCAAGAGGAAATACAGGTACTTGAGATACCTTGTGTAATCTTCACTTGTGGTTGCTGTTCTCATCATATCCACTGCGTCTTCTACTTGATCCATGTCGAAGCTGCTTGGCCCTCCGTACTCACTCTTTGACATCTCCGACCGGATGTATTTCTTGAGATTGGAAGTGACAGAGAATCACTTTAACGTTTGGAAAGTGCACCTTCAAAAGGCTCAGCTCACCCATATCTTTGTCGATCACGATGACACGAATCTCCTCCCACGACGGATTTGAAAACTTGAAAGATTCGATCGCATCGGTAAGACACTCCGCACTCTCATTTATCATTAGGCTGTGCTGCACATACTGACCCTAGGCACGCAACGGTAACATTAGTACCTTTCGGTACCTACAGGTACATCTGAGGTAACTCTTGTACATTACGTGTCTATAGTCACCAACAGGTACCTCTAGACACGTAGACTTACATGGCCGTACACATCATGTATCATGAACGAGAATAGCTTGTACCTCGAGTCGTTCATGTTGTGCGTCGCGTCGATCAACAGCACCTCCGGAAAAGCCTTGAACCAGCGACGCATCTGGCGCGTCTGCAGCGTGATTGTCTGCGCCAAAGATTCGTCATCAACAAACACAGAAGCTCGGTTACCTCGCCGTCCACAAAATTCCCGCATTAGAGATTCAAGTCGCTGCTCTACGGTTCTGGAACCGCGCCGCTTCTCTCTCATTCTGGCAACCATGTTGTGGACGTCACGGAGCGTCACGTTCTGACCTATAAACGGATTCATCAGAAATAGAAGCTAAAGCAAGACGAAAGTCATGTATACGTACCCGTCTTCTTGCGCAGAAACTGCATGATCCGCTTGGGTTTCGAACCCGACGCTTGCGACACGTCCACGAACGCAAGTAGCATTGGATCCTCGACACGCCGCACCGACGAATGGTTCTCGTACACAGCTCGGTCGACGCAATGATTATGGCTGATGCTGTAGCCAGTAACGCGCACCATGAATTTCTGCTTATCTCTGTTCCACGTCACAGCAGCCTTGATATCCGCCTTGCACTCCGATTTGCCGAAGTAGCTCTTTCGTTGACCAGTACTGCGACTTTTTCGACGCCATCCGTGCGTGCAGATAAGTTTCATCCAATAGGTTTTGAATTCATCTGGGATAAGCGAGGGCGGTGAATCGGACGTCTCTCCCGATGTGTTGTCAGCAATAGCTCTGATCTCCGTGTTACGACGGGCCACCGACGTCGAACTACGGAGTCGAAAGAGCTGGTGTGTCCTCTCCTGATACTCGCCCATGTAGCTGTTGAATGCGTCCCAGCTTTCATGCCATTCCTGGTCGACTGGTGAGGCCTCCCACACGCTGGCGGATGGCACGTGCGCCTCTGGTTCGCTTTCACTCATAGACCGTCTCCTGTGCGGTTACAATATCTCTTAGCAACAATAACAACCAACACAAGCGCAATAACTTAACGTACACAAATAGCGACCCAAGGTCGACTTGAGGCCTAGACGCGCGAAAATCCAAATGAGCGGCGCTGAACGTTTTGCGGAGGGACCTAAAGGGGGGGGTGTCTGATTTCAGATTTTCGAAATTTTGAAATATCTGGTAATATATAAAGGTAATTTACCGATTGGGTACCGTAAAAGTCCTTTTAGGTGCGATCTCACTCAGTGCCTCTATTCACTCTCTTTTATTAAATATCAACTAAATATTAGCTAATGCGTTTTTATATTTTCAAAGATTGCGTAATATGTTAAAATCCACCAACCAGATGTCGTTAGCGTTCGACTAGCTGAAGTATTACTAATCAACCGTGGAGTCCGGGGACAATTGTGAGAGTGACGGCAAGGTTGGCGTCGTGTGTTGGCACAGCTAAGCGCTATAATCTATCGGTAGAGAACAACAGCAAATACCTTGATTTCGCTCTATCGACAATAAACAACTGCAACCGTTTGCAGTTTTCCAATTCGATCGCCTTTATCTATGTCACAATGAAATACTACAGCAAATACTGGTCAGTCTCAAACCCTACTGCTGTTATAGAACCTGACCGAAAGAGTTCTTTGGTGAGCCCTCGGCTCACAGAGGGTAGAAACGTGCTTAAGTGGGAAAATATCATAAATATCATCTAGTATCTAATATTTTTCAAATCTTCGAGCTAATATTAAAATAAAATGTAAACTCTTACAAAATTAGCAGCTTCTAATATTTAATTTCGAAATAGAACTATTATTATCAAAAATATCACATGATATTTGGTTACCATTAGCCTCTGCTTACAACACCACTTAAAAAAATCATCACATCTATTTAGAATAATAACGCTACATTTCGGTCAGAATTGACTTTTTGCAGACATAAATTCTCATAATTGACTGTTGTGAATTTCGACCAAAATTATCGTTTTGGTCCTTTTCAGTGAGTCACTCGAATACAGTTTTTTCTGTTATTTCGAAACGGCCCATATTTGGTACTTAAGTGGGTTCCTCTCAAGGCAAGTCAATAGCAGATTTGCGTTATTGCGTGTGTTCATTCAAAGAACTGGGCACGGTTTTTTTAAGGAGAGCGCACAATACTATATGTATTAGGGTTAGCTACTATTTTCGAAAGACCATAACTCTTTTAATAATATGATATGTATGCCTTTCGATCCTTCAATTTCGACGTACCTCCTCCCTAGCATGCGGCTAGCAAGCGTTAGGGAGCCTTTGCATCACCCAGCAGCGCTCTAAGCGTACGTACAAGATGCAGTTTGGACTCTGGGACACGGTGGTGTACAATCATGCTGTAAGGAGCTACACCGAGTCACCAAGCTCACAGAAGGTACATAACATGCACAATATGATGTGCAACAGGCATGTTACATGGTCACCGACCGAAATATACACCTACAAATGCTGTCAGAGTGCATGTAAAAGTGGCCTTGACACTTCTACATGCTTTGCCGAAGTACAGGGCCTCATCCGTACGTGCAAAGCGTCTTGGCTGACCCTCACGGCGGAATGCGGCGAGTCGTCTACAAAGAGAAATAAATGAAAATGATCATCCATTTCAATTCTGACCGGGGCGATATTTTGGGAGATGTCTGGTCATTTTGTCCTCGTCCAAGTGATGATTTTTTAGTACTATATCTCAATTGTGACCCCCCCCCCTATTGCAGATAAGTTCGCACTTAAAGAAGAAATAGTACATTACTTTTATCCACCACTTCGCTAAGTGTGACGGGGTCACACAGCACCTTGCGCTTGAGAAAGTCGGCTTCCGAGAGTATACAAACTCGCAATGAACACCAGTTCACATTTTCCTTTGTCGAAGTAAGCGAAGTAACCAGTTAGAGGTAAGATGCAAACTGAATGTATTTATAGGTAGGCTAAGCTTGAGTTAAATAAACAAACTATAAGTCACCTATAGTAAAGATATGTCATCAGCCAATGGTTGGCCTCGGACGACCCTAGTACCACGTACCAGACATCCCAAAGTGTGACGTGTCACGCTTCATGTAACCAGGGGTAAAATGGGGGCTACGTACCCCGTTACATCCCCCCACTTAGGTTCGGTTTACCGACCAATCAGAATGAGGAAGTGTACGTCACAAACTCTCATTCTCAAAGTCGAAATACATCGACTTGGCTACGCGAACGCGGCGGAGGATCACTTTACAGCTAGAACCACGAGCAGCTTTAAGCTCTCTTCTTCTCGGTCTCCACTTCGACCTTTAGCATTCCCCGGGGCATTGCAAAGAGCGGTACGAAAACTCGCTCCAGGGCTGCTACCGGAAAGGGGCAAGCCAAGAGCACTAAGCCTCGCGGCAACGGCTCAGCACTCCAGGAGGCTACTAAGGTGGCCTCGGAGGCGATCGACTCTTCTGGTGACGCGGCGGCTGCGAGCAAGCGTGCGAGGAAGCGCCGCAGTCCGCCACCTTTGGGCTCTCCAGACAACCGTCCGAATCCGCGGTTCGCTGAACGTGAGTTCGATTCGTGCTGTGAGGACGAGGCCGAGTCCGGGAGCACGTACGATGATCCTGTGGGAATACACACTCCAGTGCTCAGCGAGCACGACGACGACAGCGTGCACTTGGGGTGGAGTCGTCCTCGCAAAGCTAACGATTCAATCTCACACACCGTGCCCCGAGCAAACGACTGACGGAGGGGATACTCCGATAACCGTGGGGTTACTGAGTGCTCACCTTGTGTACCCGTCGGTGGGGCTGGTTACACTCGTCTGGTGGGCTTGAAGGAACACTTGGCTTGGGTTGGCTCCGTCTTGGCGAGACGCAGGATGATTAGGGGTGGCGTAGCGTGGAAACGCTTCAGGCTACGCGGCAGGTAGGCTGTCGACCTTGATCGACATGGAGTGTTGTTATTTCTGTACGGGATCTTGTTCCTGTCCTTGCTAGACTTGACCGCTTCCTATAGTGGGGGCGTTAAGGGCGAGAGTGAAGACGATCGACCGGCCAAGCTGCAAACTCCGGCGACGGACACATGTATTTGGTAGACTTAACTTGATTTCTGTAAGGGCCAATATACCTCCCGCTACAGTCTCGAAGTCTGATACCGAAGACACTTGTTGCTGATGAGGCAAATTCCACTCTGTTAGTACTTAAAGTCTTTGTGGTCCACTCACTACCTTGTATATCCTATGATCATCAAACTGGCCCTCGAAGGTAATATCGTACTTACCCGGCATGGGTACAAATCAGTCGATCTACTTAGTAGATCGTGTATCGAAATGACTGTACCTTACCGATCCGATCTCGTTGATTGCGAATGCACTCGCTGATGCGCCTTCGTCACTGGTGGCATTCCGACACCCGATCGGATCGTAGATAATCAATCCACTTCCCAGCTTAACCAACGGGCGCTTCACCACACACTCGCTCGCTAGCGATCACGGTGATCACAGTCCTAGGACGTCTGTGCGCTCTGAGAGTCCTGTCGTCAAGGCTAAGAACTCTTCCAAAGCTGGCGACGACGACGACGAGAAGCCTCTCAAACATCTCTCGCTCGCCGAGGGTCTTGCGCGTGCTGAGGCCGCCAAATCCGAAGACGCCAATGCCTATAAGAAGCGCACGGCTTCGAAGTCTCCACTCCGCGAGGTGAACGAGACTGGGTACTCCTATCGGGACCTCTTCGGTTCCTCGGATGAAGAGAAAAATGTGCTATTCATGAGCCCCGGGAGATCTCGAATGCTCTCGACCAGCAGCAGGAGGACTTCAAAGCTGCCCAGCGCATGCGTGGGGGTCCGGTGGTGGCGCCCTTAACCAGGGAGCTGCCATCAACGCAAGAGGTTATTGGCCTCCCGAGGAGAGCTTTGGGGCTGACCTCTTTCTGGATATCCTCGTCGCTCGTCGTGGCCTTGTTGGTGGCCACACTTCTAAGGGCGTTTACGAACGTGCTCTGGTCCAGAAGGAGCAGTTGTTCGTCGACAATCTGGAGGAGGCCCAGTGCGTGCTTCTTGCGCCGCACCGAATCTCTCTGAAGGACTTCACGGCTTGTCGTAAGTAGCCCGAGAACTGGGGTGGTCTCTATTCTCTGTGGGGCTACCCCTGGGCTCTTCTCAAGAACTGTTCCAACTATAAAAATCGTGTGAGGACATGTTCTGGGCGTGGGTTGAGTCTATCAAGTACTCACCCTCGAAGTTATGGGAACTCCATGAAGGTCAGCTGCTGTCCCGCATCCTGGACCAGCGTGATCTTCGTGTCCGGTTCGCCCACTTGGCCAGCAAGCGCATGCTACCAAGGGACATTCTGAAGCGCGCGGCTTCTAGCGCTCACGAGCGCGGGTACGGAGTGTTGACAGCGTCCGTACCCCGTTCGGGCAAGAAGCCCCGGACTACTTATGAAGCTGCCGCCGCTTCTGTTCCCAGATTGCGACAGCCTTCGGGCATCTATCAGGAGACGCTCAATCGGTTTCAACGAGTTCTCGGAGTGGGCATAACCTCTCCTCTCCACGAGGAGCTGGCGCTTCCCGCAAAGTCGCCGCTCCTGGAGAATCCGCTCCATGTGGTAGTGGACTTCTCCGTTCCGGTCAAACAGGGGAGGAGGTGCCCTCGAACGCGTACAAGTACCAGGCTCCTCTGGAGCGCTTCTCCCGTCCGAGTGCTTCACCTGCGGGTCCGACGCAAGGCTCTGAGGTAGACCGCCTCCGTCAGCACGTCCTCGTGCTTGAAATTGCACTTGACCTACGGACTGGCGGTGATGCTGCCGCCCATGCGGGAATTAGTGCGTTGTCGCTCGTCTTGCGGGGCGCCTAAACCAGTTGAAACGGGAGGTCTCGAGCATACATCAGTGGGTGTACCGCCGGGCCGCTTCGCCCGATCTTGAAGAGGCCTTACGCATGATCCGTGTGGTGTTAGAAATCCCACGTGAACTCTAGCTACAGATGTAAGTAGGATGTTCCCACAACAATACGTCTACTAGGATAGTAAACGATCGTTCGGGCGGACCTGAAGACCCCAGTTCTGCCCTTGCACCGGGACAAACTAGACCTTGTAAACTACTTATATAGGCCAACCAGTAAAAATAAGAACACGCTACTAGCTAGCAGGTGTTATAGATCCTCGTGGTCCCAACAGCGGAAGGGTACCAGGCACGGGTAAGCCTTTTACGAGATCACCGAGTGTTCAACACTCGGCTGGAAGAATAAAAGGGAGGCAATCCAAGCACTCCCAGTCGTGCAAATAGGCAACAATAAGCCGTCACGTAACCCCCCCCGATAATAGTCGGCCAATACACAAAGTCTCTTGGCCTTGCCGGATGAACCCTCGCTACAGAGCTTCGAGTTCACCGACAGGCATAACACAATCAAACAAGCTTGACCTGACGCTTACCTTGAAGCCGGACGTCGCTCTGTGTGCTTGAGTGGAAATTCTGCTCTGTATTCAAGCTTACCCTTTCGGGTCTATTCCTAATAAGAAGTCCTAATCAAGTATACAAATATCAAGTGAACAATGATCCGTTATGGATCTTCTTGCATGCCAAGCGTCGTCTGCACCGTCGCATGAGTATCTTTAACGGTCTGCGCCCTGTCCCAGACGGTGAACGTACCTTCCAAGGGTCGCTGAGTCTTCTGCAACCTCATCACAACCGTCGCTGAGGGTTTGTACCGTAGATGGTCCGCTGAATGCGAATCCGGCCAGTCCATTATTAATAATAAGGACAGCCTGGATTCAGTGACATAGGGCCGTATCCGATACTTGTTGAAAACTCGGAGGTGACGCCGTCGAGTCCCTTGCACCTTGGCGTCTCCGTACATCACCTGACCGAGGGTTCGTCGCTTGAACAACTTGGGCGGTGTCACGTCTTTGTCGACGGGTGATAATCCGCAACTACGGAGAAATCACTACACCACAACTGCCCCTGTCGCAATGGAAGCCACGGTACTGGTGCCCGTTGTGACATTTCTTCATTCTCCAATTCACCATCTCGCCACCGTATGTCCAAGCGCCTGAATCGAGTCGTGTCCGACGCATTTCAGCGTCTCAATCCCCGTAGACGTCGCGAACGTG
This sequence comes from Phytophthora infestans T30-4, assembly GCF_000142945.1. Lineage (NCBI taxonomy): Eukaryota > Oomycota > Peronosporomycetes > Peronosporales > Peronosporaceae > Phytophthora > Phytophthora infestans. Next base: position 334,098 of record NW_003303662.1, on the reverse strand, counting down.
AACAGCTGAAGGTACGTCAGCTCATCCTTCTCTTGAATCATCGGTACCTTGCTCATCACCTCGCATTACTCGACTTGTTTCTCAGGAGGGCAAGACCGAGGGTTCGAACGCCCTTCAGTCCGCTGCACTTCCCCCGAGAGCAGCGTCATCAGCCGGTCCTCCTGCGCCTGCTGCCCCGGACTCTTCACTCCCTGCGGTAGCTCCTGCAGCACTCCCCGTCGTCGCTGAATCCGCGGAGATGGCTCCTGTTGCTCCTCCTGTTGAAGCTGGTACCGTGGATTTGCAGGGTCCGGCTTCAGCTCCAGCTGCCGAGGCTCCAGTTCCTGATGAAGAGGAGAAGGAGAGTGGTGACTCGACTTCGTTGACACTCTTGGCCACCGCGGCCAGGCACT
>NW_003303662.1:329107-333606 GCF_000142945.1 Phytophthora infestans T30-4 | reverse complement strand
CCATGCTGGCTGAAAGTACGGAGGCATCGGTCGATCACATGATGACCTCGATATCCCGTACTTGACTGCAATGGCTCGTCACCAAGTGCAGCTCAGCGTTGCGCCTCCTCTCCACGGCGATATGCACACTCAGCGTCGCCTCGAGACTGCTGTTGGTTTCGATGATGTCCTCGCTGCGTGTTCCACGACGTTCTCCAGCATCTCAGCCAACTGTTGAGGTATCCCGCGTGACTTCGTTTTCAGGGGTCGCTCTCCGGTCGGCATTCATGTTTTCTTATTCTTAATCCACTTCCACAGCGTAATCATGTTCATGTTGTTCTTCAAATGCATATACAATTTGTTGTTGCAGTAACGTTTTCGTCTGTTACCACAGGCTGCATCGCCCTGTGGACAGTTCACACGTGATCCAGTCACGCTAGTCTTCGTCCGCCACTTGCGCCATCTACGACTATTTGCTCGCTCTTCTTGGCTCGCAAATAGTCGTACAGCAGACCTCCACATGACAAGTTGGATGCTGGTTCCCAAGTTGGATCTTCATAGCCAACCCACTTGACTTTGAACTCGCGTACAGCACGCTCCGTGCTCGTCGTTAGTGGTGTTCTGTCGTCGAGGATGGCCTCGACTTCATATTCACCGGCAACTTGGTCTGGTTACCAGCTGTCCTCAGGCAGTAGTTCCTCATCGAAGTCGAGTCTTGCTTCATTAGTCGCGTCAAGTACCAACCGAGTGTTCGGTCGACTGTTGAATTCGTTGACAGCCTTCAGTCTTGACACATGCACTACTGGGTAAAAGCGATACCCACTTCGATCAGGCAGTTCCAGCTCGTACGCAAACTCTTCCACCTTGCGCTTGATCCGAAAAGGTCCATGCCATCGGTGAGCTAATTTCTTCGTCAAGCCCGGTTTGACGCGTTCCATGTACAACCACGCCCGGCTCCCAATCTCGAAAAGAGATCTCGGTGGGGCTCTTGCAGGATCTTCCATCTCTTCTGAAGCTTCTAGAGGGTCTGCCGAGTGTTCGTTTCCACTTGGTTGAGGTACAGCGGCTTTTTCCAGTCGACTCAGAGCATCATTATGCTTTTTTGCTCGTCGCTCCTTTTCTACAGCCTGATAATCTTTGGCCATAGTGAGGGCGACCTCATGTTGTCGATTGATCTCGCGCCGCCACGCCAGTGCGTCAGACTGCTTGCCGAGTCCTCGTTTGAGTGATGACGACATTGCCCGCAACGTCGACTGCGCATCCCAACCATGAACGAGGTAGAACGGCGTTTCCTACCTCGTAGTGTCTTGCGAAGTATTAATAGCAAATACTAGCTTCTCCGCGATTTCGTCCCAATCTTGCTGTAGAGGGTCTTCCGCGTACACCCGTACGGATCCCATCACCGACTTCACCGAGCGTTCCTGCTGTCCATTAGCCTGTGGCCGATCGCTCAAAGTCGCTCGTGATCTTGACTGCATCATCTCTGCAAATGCTTGGAAAACCTCGCTCATGAAGCGTGGGTCGCGGTCGTGCCTTATTAATGATGGGGCTCCGAATCGTCGGTACACACATTCTTCGAACACTTGGGCAACCCTCAGTGCAGTCGTATCTGACATAGCCTTGGCAATAACGAATCCCGTGAACGAGCACTGAAATAGGAGCAACGCCGTGTTGCCCCTGCGAGATTTCGGTAGTGGGATCACAAAATCCATCGAGACGATCTGGAAAGGTTGTTCGGCTAGCACGTTACCAGGTGAGTATCCACGAAGCTGTGGACGGCTTTTACTCGAGCTGCAATCTGGACATGACTTCACATGCTTCTCCACGTCGGCGTACAAGCCGATCCAATAATAATCGGACTTAACGCGGTGGAACGTTCTCACCACACCTTAATGTCCTCCTTCCAGCGAGTCGTGACAGTTCTGCAAGACCTCTTGAATCATCGTTGTCGGTACCACAAGCCGCAGCTTGGTCTCCTCTTGCCAACCGTGGTCGTACCGACGATTCAATCCAAGATAGTGAAGCACGCCGTCTTCTGATAACACGAACCGGTCAGCATACTTCCAGGCATCTCGAGCTTCTTTGTAACTCAGCTCTTGTGCTTGGCCCTGAAGCACCTTCTTGATGTTAAACCACGTCTGTTCCTCGTCTTGTGTCACTAGTATCCGTCTGCGTCGCTCCCGCTGTATCGCTACCCGGTCAACATCTTCCGCATCGGGAAATGCCGCTGGTACAGTCTTGTGAGGATGGTCTGGCAAATTCTGGCCGATTGAATCTTCGGTGGACGTCTCTCGTCGTTCTTCATGCTCTTCTTGAGCTTTAGAGACATCCTCCGAGTGTTCATCTGCAAACCTGACGCGTTTCTTGGCTTTCGTCTGTCGCCGAGTCATCACTGCTATATTACCATAATCGCACTTTGGTGAGCTGTAATCAACCACGAAAGTTTTCCACTTTGAAGACTCGCTGCCTGACAGTACATGTACTTGACGCTCTGCTCCTCGTGACGAAACATCTTACCGAGACTTCATCCGGCTCGTAGATCATTTCCTGGATGCGGTTCAGCGATGCCAATTCCGACTTGCGAGTTTCAGCCAAGATGACCCGACTGACTTTTGATTCCAGCGCTTCAGTGGCTAACGAATCCGCGGCAGCGTTGTATTCTCGTACACCGTGGAACAAGGAGATATTTAAACTGAATCCAAGCTTGGCCGTGAGTTTCCTTGTGAAGTTATTTCGCCACGCCTCAGACACAGATTTCTCTCTCTCGCCCAGAGCAATCCACCCCTCAGAGGAATGTTTGGAATACGCGCAGACTCTGGAAATCCACCAGCAAGATATATACATACTCCGCGCACGCGGGCGCCATATACAGACCTTCCACACGCTTTATCATCCTGTGTACTCTGCTCATCACGTGGTGGCCGAAGGTAAGCGTTTGTAGCATCACTACCTTCCACTCAGGAAGGCTCCACAGCACCCATGAACAACTCCCGTAGCCACCGTACTTCTCTGTCTTCGCTGATCCGTCAAACGACATGACGAATCCGCTGTAATTACGGGAAATCCTGGCGTACAGCAACGCGGGGTCCATTCGAACAGTCGGGGAACCCTTGTTTGGAGGTGCCACCGGCGCGAGCGAGTCCTCCAGGTCAACGAAGCTCGTGATGCTTGACTGCAGTAGCTGCGCAAAGGCGACATCCTTCTCCTTCACGCGCTGCACCTTAAGGTGCCACTGCGATAGCAGCACTGCGAACTGGACCGCGCGTCCGAAGAGAGACTTCGACTTATGCACCCACTCTAACGTCGAGAATCGTGTATAGACATGTAGCGTCTTTCCTGCCAGCTGGACGTAACAGTTCTTCAACAGCAGAAGTAACGCCAAAACTTCCTTCTCCGCTGGATGGTAGTTCATCTCGGCTTCCTTAAGCACCCGACCGAGGAATCGTACGGGGTGTAGCTTGCCTTCATGTTCTTGCATTAGCGTAGTGCTCAACGCCCATTCATTCGCAAAGAGCATGACGTGAACTTCTTTCGACCGATCGAAGTGCCTGAGGATGGGTGAATGTGAAACACTCGTCTTCAATGTTTCGAAGGAATGACGTGCCACAGAAAGGCCACCTTCAACGACAAAGTCTTCATCCTTGAGCTGGTACAGCGCCGCACCGTAGACCGCGAAGTCTTGAATGAAGCGGCTGTAGTAATTAACCGCTCCAAGAAACGACTGCATGCCCTTCCTACTCGTTGGAAACGAAAGCTCGGTGATAGCCGCAAGCTTCTTGGGGTCAGCTCTGATACCTTCTGGCAAAATTTTATGCGACAGAAAGTCCACCTTGGGTTGGCAGAAGATGCTCTTGGTGAAGCTAATGCTGATCCGACACTGCGCAAATCTTGCCAGCAATCAGTCCAGCGTCGCCAGGCAGCTGTCGAAATCCTCGCCACCGAAGTAAATGTCATCCACAAACGACCGTCGACCAAACACAGGTACCAGCGATGATTCGTCTGATTCCCCGTTCGTAAACATGTCAGCGACGGGGCTGTTGACGAGTTGTAGTACAGGGTCGGTCTCTACCGGTGCTTCGCGGTCTGCCGCGAACTTCGTTTGAAACGAACCCTCGGCGCTTGGTCCACGACGTTCCTTGGCCTGTTCTTCAGCTAAACGCATCCTCTCCGAGTATTCAAACCAACCTCCTTTAGGTTGAACGAACCCCCAGAGTGCGTTGTCAATCATACGCTGGTAGATCATCGGCGCGTTTATTAACCCAAAGGGCATGCGTAACCACTCAAAATGTCCTAGTGCGCAGACGAACGCTGACACTTTACGCGCTCGCAAGGTCATCATGACCGCCCAGAAGCCGCTTGCTGCATCCAGCGAGCAGAACCAGAGGTAGCGCTCGATATCTGTTAACAGGTCGTCGACTAGCGGCATTGCATACTCCATGATCGCGGTGATAGCATTCACCATCTTGTAATCAATGCAGAGCCAGAGTGTCCAGCCCGTTCTTTTTCATCACAATCACGAT
>NW_003303662.1:325988-328616 GCF_000142945.1 Phytophthora infestans T30-4 | reverse complement strand
ACGGATTCTTCCCTTGACTCAACATTGGCATCCGCTTTGATTTCAACAGTCGGTACTTGGTCCATCTCCTTCCCATCCTGGTTTCCCATCTCTGGGCCATCTGCCGAGTCGTCGTTCGCAATATTGAATGCGTGGGCCGCCGACATATTGGGTTGTTGACTTTTGTTCCGCTCCTCGTTCTGCCGCTGTCTTGACATTTCGGAATTCGCACCAATCTTGCAATGAATACTCGGTGCCGTACTCAACACCTTCTGCGCGATGCCTGTATCCTCTGGATCAACCACCGGTGGCTCGTTCGCAGATTTGGTGACACACAAGGCCGGGACAGCTTCGTCAAAACGGGTGACTCCATTCAATCCAGTGCCGTTGCTTGTCGCTTCCGTGGTCACCCCTGACTGGACACTAACACTCGTTGGCGTATGTACCACGTTCACCGGTCTCAGTAGTTCGTGTGTACGCACTACCGAGGCTTCGTTCGCGTTATTGCCTCCGCCATGGGTTGTCGTGTACGTGTCCAAAGGTGCTGCGGAAGGCTGACCGTCGGCCGAATCCCCGGCTGTCACCCCAGACGCCAGACAGGCTTCCACTTGTTCACGTTCTTCCAGGATCAGTGCCCAGCGCTCTGCACATGTCAGACGATCACTAGAATCCACTAGCGAGTCTTCTAGAGGTCGTGGTAGCACTCCACCGGGTTCTGGGTAGTCTGGTCGATCAACTGCCGAAGGCTGAGTGGCAAGCCATTGTTCGTAGATTTCGCATTCACGCTGAAAGCGCTCGCGGTCTCTACAACCTTCGTAGGCCAATACTTGCCAGGCTTGGTACTTCTTGGACTCCAGACGCACATAGCCGTCACCTCGTGGCAAATCCCCATCTGGAATCCACATTGCGATCGAGTCGTGTGCTGGTAGGTACACAGTTCGATCAGACACGTTGGTCAGTCGAATGCTCTGAGGCCGTCCACGTCGAAACCTCGTCACTGACGGGATTAGCTTGTTCGTTCGACGAACCCACAGTACGTGTTCTTCCAGCCCGACTTGACGCTTCGCTAGTCGATATTCTCGCCACTCGTGCGCTTGAATGTCCAACCGCTCGGGTGGCCCGGCGTTAACATGGGAGCCGTATTCTTCGCTGTCGATCATGTTCTTGGTCTTTATCAGCGGGATTTGGACTTCGTGCGGTAATTGCGCCGCGCCGTGAAACAGGTCCAACCGGATCCCAGCTGGGATCATAAAGTCGGTCCCGAGTACCACGTCGACGCCTGCACTATACGCCATTACCCACATCTCAAACTCGTACACCATCTCCCATCCGAGCGTAATCTTGACGCACGCTCGTCGCGTCGTAGACACCTTGCCTTCGTTGATTCCTTGAATGTCAATGCGGCGTCCGTGATCAGGTACATCTCGGAGTCGCAACTTCTTGGCAAAGGCGTCAGTGATCACACTAACGTTCGCTCCCGTGTCGAGGAGAATCCTCGTTCGCTGGTCGTTCACAGCACCTTGCACCAGAGCTCTCATTCTGATCCGTCGGTCGAATTTCTTGGCCGACCACCACCCCTGTCTCTCGCCAGGGTTCAACTTCATCATCTTGGAGTGACCCTTGGGCTCGTCTCGCGCTGCACTCGAAACCAAGCCGAACGAACCCTCGCTGGTACCCTCATCAGCATCAGCACACTCTACTCTCTCTCCAACACCTCCACCGAGGATTCTACTTCTCTCCTTTTCATTTTTCGTCGCGTTCACACTTGTTACGTAATTATCAGGCCATTCACTCTGCCCCATGAAAGCAAAGATACACTCTGCTTCCATTGAAGGCTCGGCTAACTGTTGCAGCCTGATAGGGACCAACCCAGCTGTAGTTGGCGGACTGCCTAGTATAAATGGCGTTTCTGAACGACGGCCTTGAGCTGTGGTGGGAGCTCCTCCTTCGTGCCTTTGGTGCGCACGAATTTGGCAAGGTCTTGGAAGTTGCGGAAAAGTTCGCATTGTCCAGCATCGTGGAGCTGCTTACAGAACTTGCATCGCTTGTTACAGTAGTGGGCGGAGTGACTCATGCCACCGCACACCGCGCATGGTCCGTACTGTGGGCGTCGGTTGTCGCGGTTGAAGTCACGTCGACCGCGTTGGTCCTGATTGAGCCCACGGTCACTACTTCGGCGATCTTGATTGAAGCCATTCTCGCGATCAGGCGTGTTTCCACGCGGTTGACGGTTGTCCGAACGTGCGTAGGTGCCTTCAGCAGCTGCACGGCGCTCGTTTTCGTTAGCAGCGGCGAGGTATCGGTCGTTTTCATCCAATGAGAAATCACCATACGTATTATCGGGCTGAAAGTCGTTGTACTCATCTTGGACATTGTCGTAAGCGTTCGGATCTTCGTTTGAATACTCGTTGCCTCCCTGAGCAGCTTCACGACCTTCTAATTCAGCTAGTAGGTCATCCACCGTGGCTTCAATGAGCGTCACACTTGGTTTGTTGCGGTTGTCATCGCGGCGACGGTCATCACGCCGATTGTTGCGAGCGTACGCATCGTCGCGTCGCGCGTCACGACGCTAAAGAGTATCGGTACTCACTGTCACGCTTGGCCATTCTCTCCATTGCGCCTTGAGAACATCTTCGATGATCTCTTCGA
>NW_003303662.1:307661-322388 GCF_000142945.1 Phytophthora infestans T30-4 | reverse complement strand
ACACTTCAACTCGTATGCCTCTTCCCAGCCGAGTGTCACCTTCACGACGGCTCGTGACGTCGTCACCATTCTGTCTTTACTCATTCCTTGTGTAGATCCGCCTATCTCGGCTGGCCACTCTGTTGAGACGCAGCTTCTTCGCGAAGTACTCACTAATCGCTGAGACATTTGCCAATACGAGGGCTCTCATTCTAACTCGGCGGTCAAACGTATGTGCTGACCACCATCCCAGCCGTTCACCTGGAAGTAGCTTCATGATTCTGGTACGATGCACAGCCTGGTCTGACTGCCGAGCTATACTTGGAATCGCTCGGGTAGTTAGAATCTAACTCGCCGAGCTCACGCTCAATTTCCGTCGATTTCGCACATCCAATTGCCATCCCCGCTTCGTCCCTCGGGCCGTCCTGCTTCGCCGACGAAGGCAAACAAGAAGTTCGCCTCAGCTGCAGGTTCAGCTGACTGTGGCAACCCGGCATATTCCAACCCAGTCAGTGTTGGCGGGCCGCCAAGATTAAATCTCTCGGCGTGTAAAGGTTTTGCAGGTCTTCTGGCACTTGCGACTTGTCGACAGAATGCTTCACGAACGCAGCCAGCTTCTCGTATTGACGAAACAGCTCGCACTGGCCAACTTCATGGACTTGCTTGCAGCATTTGCAGCGTCGCCGACAGTAGTGGGCCGAGTGCCCCGGTCTTCCGCAGGCTGCACAAGGTCCACGCTGTGAGCTACCACGTGATCCATCCCGTCGATTCGACTGTTCTCGTCGATCGTATGATCGCGATGGTCGATTGGCCGGGTTCCCCCAACTTCGATTCGAGCCATTCTGGACTCCCGCTGAGTTCTCCCGACGGTCCGTGGTACTTCCCTTGTCATTGGCAACGCCGGTGTCCATGTAGTCGTCCTCTTTCGCTGAGTCGTAGCCTCCGGACTGGTCCTGATCATCCCATTTGTCTTCGGAGTTGTATAGACTTGACGGGTTCTGATCGAGTAGTTCTTCCTCGTCAGAGTCTGCGTCAACGAAGGCGACTCGGCGATCGCAGTTGTCTTCTTTGCGACTATGCTTCTCATCTCGACGTCCATCTCGGCGTTCATCTCGGCGGATCGGATCCTTCCGCTTATCGTCTCTGCTTTGTGCAATTACGAGTCGGTCGCGCTGCTTCTTACGCTTTTCACCGAGGATCCGACGATTGATTATATGCTCCACCTTACTAATGTCTTCCAATTGCAAGGGGTACATAAAATCCATCACATCGTCATCTCCACAATGCAGCAAGAAGTGCTCGACATGGTCAGCTGCGTCGGCGCCACCTTTCTCGTACTGGATCTTGGCTGTCCGAGCATACCCATTAACCCGGATCAGGCAGTCGTAGATCGGCTCGTTGACTTTACGTCTCGCCGAGTAGTAGCGAGTGCGGGTGGATTGGTCAAACTGTGAGCAATAATAATCCAGGAACGCCAAACTGAGTAGTTTCTAGCGTCGCTGAGTCTTCTTCGGCAGCTGCCTATACCAACTCTTCGCCGCGCGTCCCAAACATAGCGAGAAGGGTTCGCACCAGGCACTTTGGGGCATCCTGGTGCTTTTTATCTCGTAGATGAAACGCTTGAGCCACTGGAGCGACGCGTCAGAGCGGTAGCGCTTTCCTTCGAACTCGGCGATTTTGTCGAGCGAGGCGTGGGGTCCGGACTTCGAGGTACTGCGTCGAGTCCTCTTCAGTCGCGTCAAAGCTCAAGTTTCGGATGTAGTCCTTCACGGTTTTCCTCTCACATCGATGGCGTCATCGTCCTTCCCGTAAGCCTCCAGCTTCGTCTGCAGCGTCATACAATTCACGGTAACGATCTGCATTCCGCTGTCACGACTCGGCGCTCGCTGAGTCGGATTGAGCTTCATCGGAGTCAGCATGTGGGGGTCTTCGAAGTATGGAGTGCCTTGCGTAGCGCGAAACGCTTCACGTCTCTTCGTCTCTGGAGTTTCGGCAAAGGAATTTTGCTTGGGTCTTCGCCGAGTGTTTTGAACTCGGCTACTCGGCTGTACACCTGCTCCGTTCCACCAGGGGTCTTCTCCAATCCAAACGTCACTTTCAACTTATTCTTCCATTCCCAGAGCTCAGCTCCGCCGCGGGTCAGATTCCAGTCGGACAGGATGAGGCTGTTTGTCGACTGTTGCACCGATAGCCCATCGCCTTCAGCAGCAACACAGTTGCCTTAACCAACTGATTGATGTTGGCTGCACGCTCCGGTTGAGTTAACTCGGGAGCCAACATCGGCCACTTCGCCTGCGCCATCGCCACAGGCGCGAACATCATCATCCATTCCGATCTCGTTCTCATCTCTTCGCCAAGTCGAGCCAACATTTTATTGGCGCTCGGCGTATCGGTGTTCCTCGTCGCATTCGGAATAAGGGGCGGACGATCCCCTTGAGCAACGCCATGTGCTTCTTCATCTTCTTCATCGTCCGCACCTTCGTAGAGCCCGGCGGATAAATTGCGCTCGACAGGACGTGGGGCTCCCATGCGTCCCACCTGCAGCGTCAACTCTTCCACCTCGCCAAGTAGCTCGGCGGTAGTCTTCGTTTCTCCGAGCTCAGCGGTCTCGGCCTTCTCTTCATACTCTCCGATCCGGAGACGGGAAAAACGATAATGGGAGATTCATTTTTTTAGTTTAATTCTCGATAAAAAATAAGCGAGTCCGTGACGACTTTTACTGTTCAAATTGTGGCCACATCCATGATTGGAGTCTTGGTATTTCCCAATACTATAATCCTGGCCTCCAACAATTCCGCTTAAGAGCCCTGCCACCGGTAGAGTAAACGAATAGTGAAAATTTCTTCGATGGATGCGTGGCAATCTACAAACATAAATTTGCTTTAGCCAGATTTCGCACCGGTTCGAGTCAAATCTAGGTGAAACCAGATGGACACGGCAACAGTGATCATAAGATTCCTAGCCATAGGCTACGTGTACCTAGGAAAAAGATACAGCAACAGCTTTATCGATGATGCGGTGTTGGAATTCCCACGTGAACGCTAGCTACAAATGTAGTTAGGACGTTCCCACAACAATACGTCTACTAGGATAGTATACGGTCGTTCGATCGAACCTGAAGACCCCAGTTCGACCCTTGCACCGGGACAAACTGGACCTTGTAAACTACTAATATAGGCCAACCAGTAAAAATAAGAACACGCTACTAGCACGAGCAAAGCTAGCAGGTGTTATGAATCCTCGTGGTCCCAACAGCGGAAGGGTACCAGGCACGGGTAAGCCTTTTACGAGGTCACCGAGTGTTCAACACTCGGTTGGAAGGATAAAAGGGATGCAATACAAGCACTCCCAGTCGTGTAAATAGGCAACAATAAGCCGTCACGTAAAGCCTCCCGATAGTATTCGGCCAAAATACACAGTCTCTTGGCCTTGCCGGATGAACCCTCGCTACAGAGCTTCGAGTTTACCGACAGGCATAACACATTCAAACAAGCTTGACCAGACGCTTACCTTGAAGCCGGACGTCGCTCTGTGTGCTTGAGTGGAAATTCTGTTCTGTATTTATGTTTACCCTTTCGGGTCTATTTCTGATAAGAAGTCATAATCAAGTATACAAATATCAAGTGAACAATGATCCGTTATGGATCTTCTTGCACGCCAAGCGTCGTCTGCACCGTCGCATAAGTATCGTTAACGGCCTGCGCCCTGTCCCAGACGGTGAACGTGTCTTCCAAGGGTCGCTGAGTCTTCTGCGAACTCATCCCAACGCCACCGAGGGTTCGTACCGTAGATGGTCAGTTCTTGGCCGCTGAATGCGAATCCGGCCAGTCCGTTATTAATAATAAGGACAGCCTGGAATGAGTGACATATGGCCGTACCCAATACTCGTTGAAAGTTCGGTACTGACGCCGTCGAGTCCCTTGCACCTTGGCGTCTCCGTACATCACATGACCGAGGGTTCGTCGCTTGAACAATTTGGGCGGTGTCGCGTCTTTGTCGACGGGCGATTATCCGCAACTCTGTAGAAATCACTACACCACAGCTGCCCCTATTGCAATGGAAGCCACGGTACTGGTGCCCGTTGTGACATTTCTTCATTCTCCAATTCGCCATTTCATCTCAGGATGTCCAAGCGCTTGAACCGGGCCGTGAACAACGCACTTCAGCGTCTCAATTCTCGCCGACGTCGTGAATGTGAACAGCTGGAGGTACGTCAGCTCATCCTCTTCTTGAATCATCGGCGCCTTGCTCATCATTATGCATTACTCGTCTTGTTTTATAGGAGGGCAAGACCGAGGTTTCGAACGCCCCTCAGCTTGCTGCACCTCCTCCGAGAGCAGCGTCATCAGCCGGTCCTCCTGCGCTTCCTGCCCCGGATTCTTCACCCCCTGTGGCAGCTCCTGCGGCACTTCCTGTCGTCGCTGAATCTACGGAGATGGCTCCTGCTGGTCCTCCACCACTCACCGAGGATTCTCTACGCGCCATGCTGGCTAAAAGTACGGAGGCATCGGTCGATCACATGATGACCTCGATAATTTCGTACTTGACTCCGATGGCTCGTCACCAAGTGCAGCTCAGCGTTGCGCCTCCTCTCCACGGCGATGTCCACGCATAACGTCGCCTCGAGACTGCCGTTGGTTTCGATGATGTCCTCGCTGCTGTACAGCCTCTTCCTGACGCGCTGTCGGCATTACCCGACCGAGTTGCCAGCTTGGAGCTTCAGTTGCGGTTTGCTCAGACCGAGGCTGCTACCGCCGTACGTTCGGTGGCACCCGAAACCATGGCTCGGGAGAACGCGGAGGCGTTCCTCAAGGCTGCCAACGCTGAAATCGAAGCCCTTCACAAGAACGTCAAGATTCTCCGCGAGTCGAGCGCCAAAAACGACGCCATGCTCGCAAGTGTTCAGGCCACCATGGAGCAACATTCAGAAGACTTGAATCGTCTGCACTGCGAGGTTCAAGCTCGGGACGCGTTTATCGCCACGTTGGACAAGAAACTGGCCCGTGAACGCGAGGTGTACAAGTCTTCGATCGGTGCGAATACCAAGCAGACTCGGAAGCTTCATCTCCTATTGGTCAAGCTTGGCAAGGGCAAGTATGTTGACAACGACACGCTCAAGGTCCTCGAGAACCAGCAAGACCGTAACACTCGCATCCTCCATGTGAATCGCACCCTCCGTGCACACGTGAGTCTGGCCGGGATGGATCCCGAGGTGCTGCGTCGGGCAGTTGATGGTACGCTCTTAATGCTGCTCTTTCCACCGTGTGTTCAGCAACTAACGTTCGCTCACAATCCTTTGCGATAAATCTGACTGCGGGTGAGCTGGACCTGGACGCCCTGAACTTGGATCAAGAGACGTTGGTCGCTTTGCAGCGCATACAGTCTGCTGCCGCGTCTTCGGGTGATCCACAAGCTCTCCCTGCAGCTTTGGCCAAGGCCGCTCACCAAGTGGCCCATGGCAAGTCCCACAAGCGCCTTCGACCAGGTGGCAAGGTGTCAGACGACGAGCTGGACGACTCTGAAGAAGTCGAGGCTCCCATCACGACGGGCAAGGCCAGTACTTCGATGGCAGCTGATGGTCTCGGCGATGCGCTACCTACCGACACTTTAACTCCCAAGTCGGCGCGTAGGTCGTTATTCGGTCCAAAGGCATGGAAGCAAGCGGTCCAGGGGAAGCGTCAGAAGACTCGTCCTCACTCCCCCGCCAAGTCGCACCGATGTCATATGAAGACTCGGTCCAAGTCTGTACCATCTTCGCCTAGCTCATGGTCGCCACCTCCTACACCAGCGTCTTCCTCAACTCCCCTCGTGGTCGACCTCAGCGGCGACCAGAGTGACGTGGACATGGTGGATGTTGATCCAAGTGGTGTCCCATCGGTTCAAGAAACTGCTACCGAGTCTTCGGATAAAGACGTGGATTCTGGGTATCACGACGATGCTCCCTGTCTTTCTGGCGCGCCTTTGCCCCTGCCTCAGGGTCCTCTCGATGTGGCCAAGCCGCCAGCTCCGACGATCTCCCCTTCTCCAGCAGACATACGTGCCGCTGAAGAGGCCTTGCGTGAGGCCGAGCAATTTCGACTGATGTGGCTCAAGTGATGAAGGTGAAGAATCGGCCAACATTGTCCCACAAGGCAAGGCTGCTTCGTCGTCTGCTGCGACGTCCAAGACAGTTGAAGTCTCGGGAGTGGTTTCTACAGCAGGGCCTGCCCCTGTTGAAGCTGCTCCAAAAGCCTCCGTGTCTTCAAAGTGGGCTCCGACTGTTCAGACAGCTGCCGTGCCAAGCGTTTCTTCGCCCGACCTTTCGGTGAAGCTTGATGACGATGGAGATGTTGATGATGATCGTGGATGACGATGAACGTTCGGTGGATGATGCTCCTGATTGTCCAAGTGGTGGCGGTGATGTCCCGCCACCTACCGAGCATTCAAGCACAGTCGATGACGAAGATGTCGAAGATTCCAACGGCAACTGGAGCGGTGTTGGCCCTGCTCGGCCTCCGAATCCTCCTCGGCCATATGCTTCGCCGATGGTCACTTCTCCGATCATAGTCGGTGGTCCACCTCCTCCGTCATCGGCAAGTCACCAAGCATCACCATCTTCACCTCCTGTTCCGGTGTCGCCTCGTCCGATCTCTTGGACTCTCGATGCTGGTCCTGGGCGCAAGATTACGGCCACCTACACTTCGGTGCCGCGTCGTGGTGGTGCACCGTCGGTTGAGTTGTTGCCTCACCGGGTGTTGCCTGGTTCTCGCCCCGCGGTACCGGCTTCGTCCACCTTGCCACCGTGGGTTCTTCCGTACTTGGACATGGAGTTTGTCGACGCCGGTGCCAAGAAGTGTTTCGAACGACTCCTGAGCACAACCCTTCCCGAACCAGCTGGTAAGGTGACCGTACGTACAACGTTGGAGGGTCTCCAAGCTTACTTCGACTATTCACATCCTGATCACCTGTACCAGCAACTTCGGCAGCTCTACCCTCTTCAAGCGTGACGCTTTTACACCGTTGTCTTCGATCCAAGCGTCCCCATCTCAAAGCGCGCTCCGATTGAGACTCGTTTCAAGATGATCTGGGCAAACCTTCAAGGTGATGGCGGTAAGCAAGGTGACCTCGGGTTCGCGTTATGGGAGCGTCTCCACTGGCTTCCGTTGGCTGGCATTGAGCGAGGTCTCGTTGAGGAAGCCAAGAAGGTCGGCCACAACAAGGAGCTCTTGAAGGAGCTGAGAGCTCTATTGAAGAAGCTCTTTCGTGAGCACGACCGTCGTGCCGATCGTCTCCGTAACAAGTACCGGGAACAGTACATGGCGTGGAGTCGTGACTCGGTTTCTTCTGGTACCTCCGACGCACCGTTTATTCGTCCTGGGCTGCTTTTGGAGCCGTCGCAGCCATGGTACCCGATCGAGAACTTGCTGTTAGCTCCTCGGACATCCGTCTGGCTTTCCGAAGTTCCAGCTCTCGATGTGCGTCAGCCCTGGCGTACTGGATGGATGAACGCGCCGCATCAGCACCCGTACAATACCACGTACTTCCTGTGCCAGTGTAATCCGGAGCTTTTCAATCCTCGTGGTACGCTTTTCCCGGATGTGTACCGAAGCGTGCTTGTTGATCCGTCTCTGGATGCTAATGAATTTATTCCGACCTGGCGTTCGTTGTTTGACTCGCCACCGGTTACTCCACGTCCCGCTCTGGCTGCTGCTCCTGTTGAAGCTGGTGCCGAGGATTCGCAGGGCCCGGCTGCGGCTCCAGCTGCCGAGGTTCAGGTTCCCGATGAAGAGGAGAAGGAGAGTTAGGACTCAGCTTCGTTGGCACTCTTGGCCACCGCTACTAGGCAATTGGAATCGCCTTGAATCCTCGCTGCGTGTTCCACGCCGTTCTCCTGCATCTCAGCTAACTGTTGAGGGGTCCCGCGAGGTTTCGTTTTCAGTGGTCGCTCCTCGGCCGGCATTCATGTTTTCTTATTCTTAATCCACTTCCACAGCGTAATCATGTTCATGTTGTTCTTCAAATGCATATACAATTTGTTGTTGCAGTAACGTTTTTCGTTTTTACAGGCTGCATCGCCCTGTGGACAGCTCACACGTGATCCAGCCACGCTATTCTTCGTCCGCCACTTGCGCCATCTGCAGCCGATTCTCGCTCTTCTTGACTCTCTAATAGTCGTACAGCAGACCTCCACATGACAAGTTGGATGCTGGTTCCCAAGTTGGGTCTTCGTAGCCCACCCACTTGACTTGAACTCGCGTACAGCACGCTCCGTGCTCGTCGACAGCGGTGTTCTATCGTCGAGGATGGCCTCGACTTCATATTCACCGGCAACTTGATCTGGTTCCCAGATGTCTTCAGGCAACAGCTCCTCATCGAAATCGAATCTTGCTTCATTAGTCGCGTCTAGTACCAACCGAGTGTTCGGTCGACTGTTGAATTCGTTGATAGCCTTGAGTCTCGACACATGAACCACTGGGTAGAAGCGATACCCACTTCGGTCTGGTAGTTCCAGCTCGTACGCAAACTCTTTCACCTTGCGCTTAATCCAAAAAGGTCGATGCCACCGATGATCTAATTTCTTCGTCAAGCCCGGTTTGACGCGTTCCATGTACAGCCACGCCTACTCCCAATCTCAAAAGAGATCTCGGTGGGGCTCTTGCAGGATCATCTATATCTTCCGAAGCTTCTGGAGGGTCCACCGAGTGTTCATTTCCACTTGAGTGAGGTACAGCGGCTTTTTCCAGTCGACTCAGGGCATCATTATGCTTTTTAGCCCTTCGCTCCTTTTCGACAGCCTGATAGTTTTCGGCCATAGAGAGGGCGATCTCATGTTGTCGATTGATCGCACGCCGCCACGCCAGTGCGTCAGACCGCTTGACGAGTCCTCGTTTGAGTGATGACGACATCGCCTGCAACGTCAACTGCGCATCTCAACCGTGAACGAGATAGAACGGTGTTTCTTTCCTCGTAGTGTCCTGAGAGGTATTAATAGCGAACACCAGCTTTTCGGCGATTTCGTCCCAGTCTTATTGTAGAGGATCCTCCGCGTACACTTGTACGGAGCCCATCACTGACTTGACCGAGCGTTCGTGCTGTCCATTAGCCTGTGGCCAATAGCTCAACGTTGCTCGTGATCTTGACTGCATCATCTCTGCAAATGCTTGGAAAACCTCGCTCATGAAGCGTGGGTCGCGGTCGTGCCTTATTAATGATGGGGCTCCGAATCGTCGGTACACACATTCTTCGAACACTTGGGCAACACTCAGTGCAGTCGTATCTGACATAGCCTTGGCAATAACGAATCCCGTGAACGAGCACTGAAATAGGAGCAACGCCGTGTTGCCCCTGCGAGATTTCGGTAGTGGGATCACAAAATCCATCGAGACGGTATGGAAAGGTCGTTCGGCTAGTACGTTGCCAGGTGAGTATCCACGAAGCTGCGGACGGCTTTTACTCGAGCTGCAATCCGGACATGACTTCACATGCTTCTCCACGTTAGCGTACAGGCCGATCCAATAATAATCGGACTTAACGCGATGGAACGCTCTCACCACACATTGGTGTCTACCTTCCAGCGAGTCGTGACAGTTCTGTAGGACCTCTTGAATCATCGTTGTCGGTACTACAAGCCGCAGCTTGGTCTCTTCTTGCCAACCGTGGTCGTACCGACGATTCAGTCAAGATAGTGAAGCACGCCGTCTTCTGATAACACGAACCGGTCAGCATACTTCCAGGCAGCTCGAGCTTCTTTGTAGCTCAGTTCTTTCGCTTGGCCCTGAAGCACCTTCTTGATGTTAGACCACTTCTGCTCCTCGTCTTGTGGCACCATTATCCGTCTGCGTCGTTCCCGCTGTATCGCTACCGGGTCAACATCTTCCGCATCGGGACATGCCGCTGGTACAGTCTTGTGAGGATGGTTTAGCAAATCCGCACTGATTGAATCTTCGGTGGACGTCTCTCGTCGTTCTTCATGCTGTTCTTGCGCTTTTGAGACCCCCCTCCGAGTGTTCATCGGCAAACCTGACGCGCTTCTTGGCTTTCGTCTGTCGCCGAGGCATCACTGCCATATTACCATAATCACACTCTGGTGAGCTGTAATCAACCACGAAATGTTCGAAAGTTTTCCACTTTGAAGACTCGCTGCCTGACAGTACATGTACTTGACGCTCTGCTCCACGTGACGAAACATCTACCGAGTCTTCATCCGGCTCGTCGATCATTTCCTGGATGCGATTCAGCGACGCCAATTCCGACTAGCGAGTTTCAGATAGGATGACACGGCTGACCTTTGATTCCAGCGCTTCAGTGGATAACGAATCCGCGGCAGCGCTGTATTCTCGTACAACGTGAAGTTTTTTAAATGATCAAAGCTTGGCCGCGAGTTCCTTGTGAGTATTCAGCAGCGCTAGCAGAGTTTCCTTCCTGCATGCGAACACTCCTAGGGATTGTTGAATCGCGAGCCTTGAGTCACCAGCGATGAATAAATCCTCGGCACCGTGTGCAACAGCAGCCTTGCCACCGTTAATCATTCTTGTACTCTGCTTCATTCACCGTGGTGGCCGAGAGGTAAGCGTTCGCAGCAATCGCTATCTTCCACTCAGGAAGGCTCCACAACACCCATGAACAGCTCCCGTAGCTACCGTACTTCTCTGTCTTCGCTGATCCGTCAAAAGACATAACGAATTTACCGTAATGACGGGGAAGCCTGGCGTACAGCAACGCTGGGTCCATCCGAATAGTCGGAGAGCCCTTGTTTGGAGGTGCCACCGGCGCGAGTGAATCCTCCAAAGTGACGAAGCTCGTGATGCCTGACTGCAGTAGCTGCGCGAAGGCGACATCTTTCTCCTTCACGCGCTGCACCTTCACATGCCACTGCGAAAGCAGCACGGCGAACTGGACCGCGCGTCCGAAGAGAAACTTCGACTTGTGCACCCACTCTAACTTCGAGAATCGTGTATAGACATGTAGCGTCTTTCATGCCAGCTGGACGTAACAGATCTTCAACAGCAAAAGTGACGCCAAAACTGCCTTCTCGGCAGGATGGTAGTTCATCTCGGACTCCTTGAGCACGCGACCGAGGAATCGTGCGGGGTGTAACTTGCCTTCGTGTTGTTGCATGAGCGTAGTGCTCAACGCCCATTCATTCGCAAAGAGCATGACGTGAACTGCCTTCGACCGATCGAAGTGCCTAAGGATGGGTGAATGTGAAACACTCGCCTTTAATCACTCGAAGGAACGACGTGCCACAGAAAGTCCACCTTCCGCGACAAAGTCTTCATCCTTAAGCTGGTACAGCGCCGCGCCGTAGACAGCAAAGTCTTGGATAAAGCGGCTGTAATAGCTAAACGCTCCGAGGAATGACTGCATTCCCCTCTTGCTCTTTGGAAACGAAAGCTCGGTGATGGCCCCAAGCTTCTTCGGATCAGCCCTGTTACCTTCTGGCGAAATTTTATGCGACAGAAAGTCCACCTTGGGTTGGCAGAAGATGCTCTTGTTGAAACTAATGCTGATCCGACACTGTGCAAATCTTGCCAGCAATCGGTCCAGCGTCGCCAGGCAGCTGTCGAAATCCTCGCCACCAAAGCAAATATCATCCACAAACGATCGTCGACCAAATACAGGTACCAGCGATGATTCGTCTGGTTCCCCGTTCGTAAACATGTCAGCGATGGGGCTGTTGACGAGTTGTAGCACAGGGTCGGCCTCCACCGGAGCTTCGCGGTCTGCCGCGAACTTCGTTTGAAACGAACCCTCGGTGCTTGGTCCACGACGTTCCTTGGCCTGTTCTTCAGCTAAACGCATCTTCTCCGAGTATTCAAACCAACCTCCTTTAGGTTGCACGAACCCCCAGAGTGCGTTGTCAATCCTTCGTTGGTAGATCATTGGCGCGTTCTTTAGTCCGAAGGGCATGCGTAACCACTCGAAATGTCCGAGTGCGCAGACAAATGCCGACACTTTACGTGCTCGCAAGGTCATCATGACCGCCCAGAAGCCGCTTGCAGCATCCAGCGAGCAGAACCATAGGTAGCAATTGAGATCGGTTAACAGATCGTCGACTAGCGGCATTGCATACTCCATGATCGCGGTGATAGCATTCACCATCTTGTAATCAATGCAGAGCCGGATGTCCAGCCCGTTCTTTTTCATCACAATCACGATTGGCGATGCCCATGGACTGTCTGAAAAGACGATCAGTCCTGCTCGCAACAAAGCGCGCAGCAGCTCGTACAGTTTACCGAGAAATCGTAGCGGCACGCGCCGAGCACGCTGTTTAATCGGGGCGTGCCCCTGTGTGTCAATATCGCATACCGCGCCGTAGGCTGGCAGCGGCAGTGCGTTACCACTAGCAATCCGGATGTGCTCGTGGTTCTTTAGCGCTGCGACCAGACGTTCGACAGCTGGGGATCAGCAACATTGGCCGCAGTGTAGTCTATTGTCGTGTTGATCTCTTCGGTCAGGTCCGGCAGGAATGCCAGCTCCCTCGCGTAGTCTTCCAAGCCAATGTTGTTAACTGGGTGTTCGTAGAAGTCATTTCTCGTATCCTCCGTTGCTTCATTTCCTTCGGTCGTTAACACACGAGCAACCGAGATGTACGTTCCGTCCAACGTCGCTACGGATTCTTCCCTTGACTCAACATCGGCATCCGCTTTGATTTCAACAGTCGGTACCAGGTCCATCTCCTTCCCATCATGGTTTCCCATCTCTGGGCCATCTGCCGAGTCGTTGTTCGCAATATTGAATGCGCAGGCAACCGACATATTGGGCTGTTGACTTTTGTTGAGTGACTCGGTCGGCCGTTGTCTTGACAGTTCGGCATTCGCACCAATCTCGCAATGAACGCTCGGTGCCGTACTCAACACCTTCAGCGCGATGCCTGCATTCTCTGGATCAACCACCGATGTCTCGTTCGCAGATTTGGTGGCACACAAGGCCGGGACAGCTTCGTCAAAACTGGTGACTCCATTTAGTCCAGTGCTGTTACTTGTCGCTTCCGTGGTCACCCCAGACTTGACACGACCACTCGTTGGCGTATGTACAACGTTTACCGGACTCAGTAGTTCGTGTGTACGCGCTACCGAGGCTTCGTTTGCATTATTGCCTCCGCCGTGAGTTGTCGTGTAAGTGTCCAATGGTTCTTCGGAAGGCTGACCATCCGCCGAGTCCCCGTCTGTCACCCCAGACGCCAGACAGGCTTCCACTCGTTCACGTTCCTCCATGATCAGTGCCCAGCGCTCTGCACACGTCAGACGATCACTAGAGTCCACTAGCGAGTCTTCTAGAGGCCGTGCTAGTACCCTACTGGGTTCTGGATAGTCCGGTCGATCAGCTGCTGAAGGCTCAGTTGCAAGCCATTGTTCGTAGATTTCACATTCACGCTGAAAGAGCTCACGGTCTCTGCAACCTTCGTAGGCCAACACTTGCCAGTCTTGGTACTTCTTGGACTCCAGACGAACATAGCCGTCATCTCGTGGCAAATCCCCATCTGGAATCCACATTGCGATCGAGTCGTGTGCTGGTAGGTACACAGTTCGATCAGACACGTTGGTCAACCGAATGCTCTGAGGCCGTCCACGTCGAAACCTCGCCACTGACTGGATTAGCTTGTTCGTTCGACGAACCCACAGTACGTGTTCCTCCAGCCCGACTTGGCGCTTCGCTAGTCGATATTCTCGCCACTCGTGCGCTTGAATGTCCAAACGCTCGGGTGGCCCGGCGTTAACATGGGAGCCGTATTCCTCGCTATCGATCATATTCTTGGTCTTGATCAGTGGGATTTGAACTTCGTGCGGTAATTGCGCCGCGCCGTGAAACAGGTCCAACCGGATCCCAGCTGGGATCATAAAGTCGGTCCCGATCACCACGTCGACGCCTGCACTATGCGCCATTACCCACATCTCGAAATCGTACACCATCCCCCATCCGAGCGTAATCTTGATGCACGCACGTCGCGGCGTAGACACCTTGCCTTCGTTAATTCCTTGAATGTCAATGCGGCGTCCATGATCGGGCACATCTCGGAGTCGCAACTTCTTGGCAAAGGCGTCAGTGATCACACTAACGTTCGCTCCTGTGTCGATGAGGATCCTCGTTCGCTGGTCGTTCTCAGCGCCTTGCACCAGAGCTCTCATATTGATCCGTGTCTCGAATTTCTTGGCCGACCACCACCCCTGTCTCTTGCCAGGGTTCAACTTCATCATCTTGGAGTGACCCTTGGGCTCGTCTCGCGCTTCACTCGAAACCAAGCCGAACGAACACTCGCTGACGCATGCATCACGTCCGTCGCGCTCAGTAGATCGTGTGTACGAGAGCCAAGTCTTCGTTGGCAATATTTACTCTTCCGCAAGCTGTCGTGTAGGTATCCGAGGGACTTCCGGAAAGTTGGACCTCAACTGAGTTCCCGGCTGTCGGCCCAGACACCAGATAGGATTCGGCACGCTGAGGTGTAGCGGGATCAGCAAAACCTGCGAGATTGCTGGATCCAACTCACCAACAGAGCCTAGACACCGACTAACGGAGCCCCCCCCCGCGCAACAATCCGTGATCTGCTGAACTTTCCTCACCTTGTGTTCCCGTCGGTAGGACTGGATTGGATCTCTCGGTAACTTTTGAAGAGCTCAAGTGATGAAGCTTGGATGTCTTGGCGAGACGTGGAGATGGGCAGTAGCGGTAAGAACTTTCTATCGTTTAGCAGCGTCCCATTTGGTTTTTGGATTCCAAGCAAATATGATGACGCTATGTGTATGCAGAGAATCCCAGAGCCTCGATCTC
>NW_003303662.1:286893-305678 GCF_000142945.1 Phytophthora infestans T30-4 | reverse complement strand
CTCGGTGGCGGCGGCAAGTGCGCAGCCGGGCTTGAACCCTCGTTGCGAGCTCCGCCAGACTTGGCAGGCGTAGCTGGTACCGTCGGTTGTCCTTTCGCCATGTTTCTTGTTTTCTTGTTATTTTTGTTCTTCTTCTCTTGGTCGCTCGTAAGCTGGATGGCCATACAACAGTTCACAATGGTCACACTCTGTTCTCGGGTCGCGGCACCAATTGTGGTGTTGAAATTCCCACGTGAACTCTAGCTACACATGTAGTTAGGATATTCCCACAACAATACGTCTACTAGGATAGTAAACGATCGTTCGGGCGGACCTGCAGACCCCAGTTCTGCCCTTGCACCGGGACAAACTGGACCGTGTAAACTACTTATATAGGCCAACCAGTAAAAATAAGAACACGCTACTAGCACGAGCAAAGCTAGCAGGTGTTATGAATCCTCGTGGTCCCAACAGCGGAAGGGTACCAGGCACGGGTAAGCCTTTTACGAGGTCACCGAGTGTTCAACACTTGGTTGGAAGAATAAAAGGGATGCAATACAAGCACTCCCAGTCGTGTAAATAGGCAACAATAAGCCGTCACGTAAAACCTCCCGATAGTATTCGGCCAAAATACACAGTCTCTTCGCCTTGCCGGATGAACCCTCGCTACAGAGCTTCGAGCTCACCGACAGGTATAACACACTCAAACAAGCTTGACCAGACGCTTACCTTGAAGCCGGACGTCGCTCTGTGTGCTTGAGTGGAAATTCTGTTCTGTATTTATGTTTACCCTTTCGGGTCTATTCCTAATAAGAAGTCCTATTCAAGTTTACAAATATCAAGTGAACAATGATCCGTTATGGATCTTCTTGCACGCCAAGCGTCGTCTGCACCGTCGCATGAGTATCGTTAACGGCCTGCGCCCTGTCCCAGACGGTGAACGTGTCTTCCAAGGGTCGCTGAGTCTTCCGCGAACTCATCCCAACCGCCACCGAGGTTCGTACCGTAGATGGTCAGTTCTTGGCCGCTGAATGCGAATCCGGCCAGTCCGTTATTAATAATAAGGACAGCCTGGAATGAGTGACATATGGCCGTACCCAATACTCGTTGAAAGTTCGGTACTGACGCCGTCGAGTCTCTTGCACCTTGGAGTCACTGTACATCACATGACCGAGGGTTCGTCGCTTGAACATCTTGGACGGTGTCACGTCTTTGTCGACGGGCGATTATCCGCAACTATGGAGAAATCACTGCACCACAATGAGATGAAAGATGCGGAAGATAAGCCTTCAGACACTCTTTAAATGATTCACGACGAATGCCTGAGCATATTTGCATGTACTAATAGGTAAGTGTGGCAGTCCAAAGATTGTTTGCTTGTACATGTACTAGGCGTTCAAACTGATTCTAATGTGCGAGTCCTGTGATTGGTTATCTTTTCTGCCATTGTCATACGATGCGAGGGCAACCAGTCGGCATATTTGACTCCAGCCCCCCCCCCAATTCTCACCCGTACGATAATATACTCGTTGTTCTCTCAGACCGGTGCCAGGGCAAAGTTGTATTTTGGGGGGTAATATAGCTTTTTGCCAAACTTTGACCCAGCCGGTGGCAGTGCTCCAAAGAATAGCGGCTCGATTTTTAGAGCTTTTTGTAACGGGGTACGTAGCCCTAAGTGTACCCCCGGTTACATGAAGTGTGACACGTCATACACCGGGATATTTGGTACAAGGTACCAAGGTCGTCCAAAGCCAACCATTGGCTGGTGACATTGCATTTCTATAGGTGACTTATAGTTTGTATTAAACCCAAGCGTTATCTACCTATAAATATACTCAGTTTATATTCTACCTTAAATAGGTCACTTCGCTCTCTTTTGATAAAGAGGGAACCTGTGAACTGCCGTTCACTGAGAGTTTGTATACTCTCGGAAGCTAACTTCCTCTAGCGCAAGGTGCTGTGTGACCCCGTCACACTTGGTAGCACTCGTAGTCAATCCACGCCACCGCGGGTAGACTACCTGAACCTCTCCGAAGTTCGTTGCCATGGATAGGAACGACTTCTCCCATATGAACGACTCTCAGTTCGAGTCGGTTCGAAAGATGGCAGGCATCTTCGGGATGGAGGCCCTGCAGAGCCTGGTGGTGTCAACACCGGCTGAGCAGCTCGAGCGCGTCAATGCATTCGACGCGTACGAGCAGGGCCTCATCGCGCATGTGCGGGAGAACCTGCAGGCTCCGGCGGCGGAAGCAAATCCGCCTCACCCGAAGCCAATACGGCTGAAGGTTAAGCCGTATGAAGGGAAGGAAGGCGAGAACCTTCACTTCTTGGTCCGAGAAGTAGAGCTCGCGATGGAACGGGCTCTGATCTCGACCGAGCAACTGCGTGTTGCCTTTGCACTCTCCAACCTTAGCGGCCGTGCTGAAAGTTGGGTGTACACACGGGAGTTTTTCACAAGTGTCACACTTCATGTAACCAGGGTACACTTAGGGCTACGTACCCCGTTACATCCTCCCCCACTTAGGTTCGGTTTACCGACCAATCAGAATGAAGAGGTGTTCGTCACAAACTCTCATTCTCAAAGTCGAAAGCCATCGACTTGGCCGCGCGAGCGCGGCGGAGGCTCACAGTTAGAGTCTCGAGCAGCAACCTGTGCGCTCTTCGTCTAGGTCTCCAATTCGACCGTTACCATGCCTCGTGGCACTGCAAAGAGCGGTGCTAAGACACGCTCCAAGGCTGCTGCCGGAAAGGCGCAAGCCAAGAGCACTAAGCCTCACGGCAAAGGCTCGGCACTCAAGGAGGCTACTCAGGTGGTCTCCGAGGCGATCGGTTCCTCGGGTGACGCGGCTGTGGGCTAGCGAGCAGGCAAAGCGCCGCAGTCCGTCGCCCTCAGCCTCAGACAATCGTCCGAACCCTCGGTTCGTGGAACGTGAGTTCAACTCTGGCAGTGAGGACGATGCCGAGTCCGAGAGCACGCACGATGCTCCTGCGGGCTCTGTGGGAGGGCACAGCCCAGTGCCCAGCGAGCACAAGGATGACAGCGTGCAGTCGCTCGCTAGTGACCAAGGTGATTACAGTCCCAGGCCGTCTGTGCTCTCTGAGAGTCCGGCCGTCAAGGCTAAGAGCACTCCCAAAGCCGGTGGCGATGAGGAAGAGAATCCTCGCAAACGTCTCTCGCTTGCCGGGGATCTTGCGCGTGCTAAGGCCTCTAAAGCCGAAGGCGCCAAGCCCTCAAAGAAGCGTACAGCCTCTAAGGCTCCACTCCGCGAGGAGAAGAAGACTCAACACTCCTATCGGAGTATCTTCGACTCCTCGGATGAAGAGGAGGGGAAGGAGGAAGAAGAGGAGGAGGAGGGTGCTATCGCTGACCCCCGTGAGGTCACGAATGACCTCGACCTGCAGCAGGAGGAATTCCAAGCTGCCCAGCGTGTGCGTGGGGGTTCGGTGGTGGCACCCGTCAGCCAGGGAGCTCAAGAGGGTATTGGCCTCCCGAGGAGAGCTCTGGGGCTGACCTCTTCTTAGAGCTTTTTGTCGCTCCTCGTGGCCTTGTTGGCGGCCACACTTCTAGGGGCATCTATGAACGAGCCCTTGTTCAGAAAGAACAGTTGTTCGTTGACAACTTGGAGGCTGCTCGGTGTGTGCTTCTCGCGCCACACCGCATTCCGCTTAAGGACTTCACGACTTGTCGTAAGAAGCCCGAGACCCGGGGTGGTCTCTATCCTCTTTGGGGATACCCCTGGGCTATGCCCGAGAACTGTCCCACGTGGCGTTCTTGTGAGGAAATGTTCTGGGCATGGTAGGGGACTCTTAAGTACTCACCCACGGAGTTACGGGAACTCCATGAAGATCTGCTGCTGTCCCGCATCCTGGACCAGCGTGATCTTCGTGTGAGGTTTGCCCACTTGATCAGCAAGCGCATGCTGCCAAGGGACATCCTGAAGCGCGCGGCTTCTAGCGCTAACGATGAGCGCGGGTACGGAATGTATTCATCGTCCGTACCCCGTTCGGGCAAGAAGCCCCGAACTACTTATGAAGCTGCCGCCGCTTCTGTTCCCAGATTGCGACAGCCTTCGGGCAGTCAATCAGGAGCCGTTCAATCGGCTCCCACGAGCTCTCGGAGTGGGCATAACCCCTCCACTTCACGAGGAGCTGTCGCTTACCGCGACACCGTTGCTCCTGGAGGATCCGCTCCACGTGGAAGTGGACTTCTCCATTCCGGTCAAGCAGGGGCGGAGGTGCCCTCGTACGAGTACGAGTACTCGGCGCCTCCCGAGAGCCACTCTCGTCCGGGTGATCCGACTGCGGGTCCAACACAGGACCCTGAGGTTGACCGCCTCCGTCAACGTGTCCTCGTGCTTGAGATTGCACTTGGCCTTGGGACCGGCGGTAATGCTGCCGCCCAGGCCGGGAATCAGGGCGAGCTCGCTCGTCTTGCGGGCAGCCTAGACCTGTTGGAGCGAGAGGTCGCGAGCCTGCACCTGCGGGTGGATCGCCGGGCCTCTTCGTCCGATCTGGACGAGGCCTTTCGCATGATTCGACGGATCGAGGCTTTGTTGCCACGTCCGGAGCCGCCTGCGGTACACTCCCAGACGTACGCGTATGGTGCATACCCGGCGTACTCAGCGTACTCGGCGTATGGCGCCAGGGTCCGTTCGTATGGAGCCCCTCCGGCGTACGGTCTTGACCGCAGCTTTGCCGTCCAGACCGAGGCTTGGGTGCCTGCTCCGACGCCCTCGTCGACGACTGTGACCGTCCCTCGCTTCGAGGAGCTGGGTCAAGGGGGGTCTGCGAGTCAGCAACCCCCTGCGGGTCAAAGTACCGCCTAAGACGTCCAACATAGAACGTCGGGTGCGTCGTCATTGACTTTGGAAGGTCGATGGTGTACGACGCACCATGTCTGGCCAGGACTGCAAATGGTCTGATGAAGTGGTGCTTCAGCTTGCTGCTGCCGACAGAGCTGACAGTGTCAAGAGGTAGGTTCCTCGTGTCTAGTAACACTAAGTCCCCCCCCCTTTAAATACACTTAAGTTTCCTCTTCCATGTTTGTCGGAGTACTCTTTTTGTTTATCCTGGGCCGCTGCCATGGCATCGCGGACCCTGCTGACAATGCTCAGATTGGTATCCATAAAGGATTCCACCTGTATCCGCAGCGAAACTGGTCTCACATCCGAGACCTGGGAGGAAAAGGTTTCCGAGCCTCCCCCACTTAGAATAGAGGAGTCAGTGTCTCCTTGAAGTGTGAGAGGCACTCTGGGGTGGCGGAAGCCGTTCAAGTAGAACAGCGTAAGCCCCGTGGACGCGTGTACCGCGTTGTTGAGCGCAAACTCAACAACTGGAAGCTGCGTCGACCACGTACGTGGTGCTGCCGCGCACACACTGCGCAGAGTGTCCTCGAGCACTCGATTGACGCGCTCTGTTTGACCGTCTGTCTGCGGATGGTCCGCAGTGGACATCTGCAGACGAGTTCCCAGTAAAGGGAACAGCGTTTTCCAAAACGCAGCAGTGAACCGCGGGTCTCGGTCCGAGACAATCGTCTCCGGGAGACCGTGATAGCGGAACACGCCATCGACGAACAACCTTGCGGTTTGTTCGCCAGTGACGGGAGCTGGAGCAAGATGTACCATCTTGCTCAGCCGTCACACGAACACCAAAATTCCGGTGTTGCCGTGTCCGTCGGCGAAAAGCCCAAAGATGAAGTCAAGACCCATCGACTTCCAACAGTCAGCCGGTACGGGCAGACTCTGTAGTGGAGCCGAAGAGTGCCCTGCGGGGTTTGACCCGCTGACATGTTTCGCATGTCTTAACGTACAAGGCGACCCACTTGTACATGTGGGTCCACCAGAAGGACTGAGAGGCTGACAGAAAGGTCTTCTCGCGGCCCAAGTGGCCGCTGGAGGGCGCGTCATTCGCCTCCGCGAGGATATCGAACTTCAGATCCTCCTTGTTGGGTACGACCACCCGTGGAGGATCAGTGGGCTCCACCCGGTAATAGCGGAGGCCCTCCTTCAACTCATATCGGTGGAGCCGTGAGCGCTGTCGCGACGAGAGCCAGTCGGACTTCGCGCTCGTTCCGGCCATAAGGAACTTGACGATAGGCGCGACAGCCTCGTCGTCCCGATATGCCATGCGTATCCGATCATATAGATCCGTTGTCACCCGCGTGATGTGGGCCAACTCATAGTCAGGACGCCGATAGAGGGCGTCCGCAAGCACGTTGAGCTTGCCCGGCTTGTATTCGACGCGGAAGTTGTATTCCGCGAAAAAGGACAGCCACCTCGCCATCCTTTGGGAGAGGTGAGGCGAGTTAGTCGCCGTCCTCAAGGACGCGTGGTCTGTGTAGATCACAAAGGGTCTAGAGCCCAGAAGGTGAACACGAAACTTCACAAGGGCATATTTCATTGCCAGGAGCTCCTTGTCGTGGACAGGGTAGTTCCGTTCGGCGGCTTTGAGCTGCCTGGACTGGAACGAGATGACTCGTTCATGTCCAGCCGTGTCGGCCTGCAGCAATGCACATCCGATGGCGTAATCGGAGGCATCGCAGACGACGCTAAACGGCTTCGTCTCGTCCGGCAGGGCCAGGACAGGGGTCTCTTGGAGACTGGCCTTGATGCTGTCAAAAGCATCATGGTACTCTTGCTCCCAGCGCCAGTCGACGTCCTTCTGAAGGAGGCTCGACAAGGGCTTAGCGAAGCCCGCGTACCCTGCGCTGTACTTGTGAAGGTAGTTGGCCAAGCCCAACCACTTTCGAAGATCCTTCTGGGATCGGGGCGTCGGCCATGCTGCTATGGCCTTGCCTTGTCTGGGTCAGCCCGAACGCCCACGTTGTTTACGAAGCAACGGAGAACTTTAATCTCTGGTGACGCGAAAACGCATTTGTCGATGTTGGCGTACAGCTTGTTTGCTCGCATTACGTCCAACACTCGACGGAGGTGTCCTAGATGCACCTCCATGGCCGTCTTGCCTCCCTCGGCACGGCTATGGACGAATATGTCGTCGAAGTACGTCTGTACGAAGGTACGCAAAGGGCGGAACAATTGCGTTACCAGACGCTTGAACGTCGCCGGGGCGTTAGCCAAGCCCTGTGGCATGACGAGCCACTCCCAAAGCATGCCGCTTGAGTGATCACCGCGGTGAGCGGGGATGTCGCTCTCTCGCATCAGGATTTGGAAGTATTCGTCTACCAAATCCAGCGCACTGTACAGTACGCTCCCGGCCATGTTGTTCAACAACACATCCTTTCGTGGGATTGGTGTTTGGGCCGGCACCGTCGCGTTGTTCAGCTTGTTATAAGCATGAACTAGACGCCACTTTCCGTTCGGCTTCGAGCGCAGAAAGTTGGCGTCGAGTGCGGGGATTTCGACTCCCGCACCATGCCTGCCTTCGCTTTCGCGGCGAAGAAGGCATCAATGACCTCGCACTGTTCGCGCGGGAGAGGCCATCGCCTCGTGACACAATACTTTGCGCCGGGCACGAGATCAATCTTGTGCGTACGCCTCGATCCGGTGGGAGTTGGGTCGGTGGGTGTTTGTTCACCACGTCCGCATACTCCGTCACCAAAGGATACACCGAATCCTTGGGGTTCTTAACGATCTCAGAACCCAAGCGCGTCTGACGCTGCTTGTTCAGGTCTTCCAGGACGTTCTCGTCCAAGACAGAGGAGGAGTTCAGCTCCTCCCGAGTGGTCTCAGGTCTCATGAGTAACATCTCAGCAATCTCTCCAGCCTTGAGGTTCGTCAGGAAAGACTCAGCCGTCATTTCCTCGAGGTTCAGTATCTCTGCAACCTCTGGCAACGGTTCCAAGTGGACACCAGATGCCTTGACGGGTAAACCGGTCTCGCCATCGAAGATGTGACAACACTCTTCCACCGGCCTTGTCGGAGGAGCCCGGGCCCTGGACTCCGAGTCGCTTGAAGCGACGCTGATCGGAACGAAGTTCGGATCCGACTTGAGGCGGCGGCGGCGTCGTTGACGACGGCGACCGTGACGTGGAGCTTTGCTACCCACGTCTGGGGATGTCGGCAACGACGCCACTCTTCCACCGGCCTTGTCGGAGGAGTTCGGGCCCTGACAACACTCTTCCACCGGCCTTGTCGGAGGAGCCCAGGCCCTGGACTCCGAGTCGCTTGAAGCGACGCTGATCGGAACGAAGTTCGGATCCGACTTGAGGCGGCGGCGGCGTCGTTGACGACGGCGACCGTGACGTGGAGCTTTGCTACCCACGTCTGGGGATGTCGGCGCTCCGACATCCGAGGTACTCGTGGCCTCGTGTGGTACTATGGTACCCACACAGGAAGCGTGTTCAACGCCTTCCTCTTCAGTTAAGGTCTGGGCGACCGCGTGTGGCACTGTGTTACCCACACAGGAAGCGTGTTCAACGCCTTCCTCTTCAGTTAAGGTCTGGGCGACCGTGAGTGGAACTCTGTTACCCACTCTGAACACGCTGTTCTCAGTGTTCATGACAGCTGCAGCTGTCTGCGGAACTAAGTTACCCGCCTGTGGACCTAAGTTACCCACTTGGCCAGCGCCTTTTATGGGCGCGGCCACCATCAAAACATCCTCGGAGTCGTCAAATACGTCGACGACTCCCAAGCACCTGCCGGATGCTTTGGTACCCTGGCAGCCCTTGCGGGCGTCCCGGGTCCTGACAGAGGTGGGAACATGACTCACCAATGTCCTATCTGACTGCGCAGGGCGGCTGGCACCGATTGACTTGCCTCACCAGTCGATCCAGGGCTCGTGCTTCTCAAGCCAGGGCATGCCCAGGATCATATCAAATGGATCCATATCGAGAACAGTGAACTGTTCGAGGCTGTCAAAGTCTTCAAACTTGACGGCCAGATCCACTTGGACGTTGGAGACAGTGACGACCTTCCCGTCGGCCAGTCGCACTGACACCGTCCCGTTGTCCTTGCTTTCTCTCAAAGCATCGGACAACTTGTTGCTGTTACGAGCAACCGTCTGGCGGCGTGCGAAATTCTTCGACGCCCCAGAGCCGATCAAGATTCTAAAGGGATGATCGTATCCCCGTACACATCCGTGTACTATGAGCAACCCGCCGCTGCTCTTCGCCGATTCGAGAGTGCGAAGACTCTCAGGGGCTAAGTCCCCGTGGTACGCGCCACCCGCGCACCCATCGCGAAGACTTAGTTCTTCCCCAGTAGGGCGCCCCGCCCCTACTGGTTCGCGGCGTTCCCCTGTCCCCGGGATCCTGGCTTCTGTTAGCGACCCTTGAGGACGGGCTTGCGGAAGGACCGTCTGCGGAGTCTTTTCGCGGGATAGTCGCGCTTGAAGTGGCCCATCTTCCTGCAGCCGAAGCAGCGGATGTCACGCTGTTCGGCGGACCCGAGTTCCATGGGAGCTGGTCCGCTGGGGCTTGTTCGACCGGGAGCCGACAAGGAGCTCCCAGGCCATGCTGAGACCGGCGTACGCGCCCGGCGATGACTGTACTCTTTTTGAAGAGCCACCTGAATCGCCTCTTCAAGGGCGTTTGACTGCACCCGGAACTGTTATGTGCGTGCGGTGCCCACTCGAAGGCCGTCCATGAACACAGTCATCTTGATGTGTTCGTTGAGTGGGTTTCCCACTAGGGACGCCGTGAGCTCCTGTATCTCTTGCACATACTCGTGCAGCTCACGCCTCCCTTGTTTACACGAGAGGAAGCGCGAACGCTGGCGGTACTCGTAGTCCGCCGGGAGGAAAGCGGCTCGGAGCTGATCGCACAGCTGAGCCCAGGATGTGAAACATCCAGGGGATGTTGCTTCTCGTGTGTACACCCAACTCTTAGCACGGCCGCTAAGGCTGGAGAGTGCAAAGGCAACACGCAGTTGCTCGGTCGAGATCAGAGCCACGTCCATCGCGAGCTCTACTTCTCGGACCCAGAAGTGAAGGTTCTCGCCTTCCTTCCCTTCATACGACTTAACCTTCAGCCGTATTGGCTTCGGGTGAGGCGGATTTGCTTCCGCCGCCGGAGCCTGCAGGTTCTCCCGCACATGCGCGATGAGGCCCTGCTCGTACGCGTCGAATGCATTGACGCGCTCGAGCTGCTCAGCCGGTGTTGACACCACCAGGCTCTGCAGGGCCTCCATCCCGAAGAAGCCTGCCATCTTCCGAACCAACTCGAACTGAGAGTCGATCATATGGGAGAAGTCGTTCCTATCCATGGCATCGAACTTCGGAGAGGTTCAGGTAGTCTACCCGCGGTGGCGTGGATTGACTACGAGTGCTACCAAGTGTGACGGGGTCACACAGCACCTTGCGCTAGAGGAAGTTATCTTCCGAGAGTATACAAACTCTCAGTGAACGGCAGTTCACAGGTCCCCTCTTTATTTAAAGAGAGCGAAGTGACGTAAATAAGGTAGATTGTAAACTGAGTATATTTATAGGTAGGTTAAGTTTGGGTTTAATACAAACTATAAGTTACCTATAGAAATGCAATGTCGTTTGACCAATAATGGCTTTGAACGACCTTGGTACCTTGTACCAAATATCCCGGAGTATGACGTGTCATACACCTGAAGTGTGAAGTGTCACACTTCATGTAACCAGGGTACACTTAGGGCTACGTACCCCGTTACACTTACCGTGCACTAATCGGTATTTAACGAATGTGTTTTGGAAATCTCCAGCCCATACAAACAACAAGCTCACTTTTAGTAGCAACAACTTACAAAAAATGAAAACTTGCCCAAAAAAACTTGCTGAAGGGGATTGATTGACAAGTATGGCTGACCCTGAGTCCTCTGCAACTGCATCGGCGGCAAAGAGTGAGAAGAAGCGCAGCTTCACTGTGACAGAGAAACTCAAGGTGGTTGAAGCCTCCAAGGCGCAGTCGCTGCGCTCTGTCGCTCGTCAGTACAATGTGGATCGCAACTGCGTCCGCGCGTGGCGAGACAAGGAGGCCGAGCTCTCAGCGATGCACCCGACAGCCAAGCGACTTCCGGGCGCAGGACGGCGGCCGTCTACGGGCCCAGTGTCATCTGTACCAGCAGAAAATAAACGTGGCGTGGAGATCTCGCCGCGTAAACGCAACGAAAGCAAGAAACCCAAGACGGAAAGTGAGACCAAAGTGGAGACAGACGGGACTCAGCAGGAGACGGTGGTGGCGGAACAGGAGCTACAACAGCCAGTTCAACCGGCACCTCTGTCAACTAACTACGTGCTGGTAGGGTTCCAGGGCAAGGAGGGCGCGTTCTCGGAGGTGGCGGCTAAGATGGCGTTTGAGGAACTGCGAACGGCCAATGCGTTGACACCCAGCGACTTCATGACGGTGGGATTTTCCCACATGCATGATGTGATGGAAGCCGTAGAAAGGAACGAGCTGGCGTTCGGTGTGCTGCCTGTGGAGAACTCGATTTCGGGCACTTTTCACGGCAATTTGGACCGACTAGTGGCCTCCCATTTAAAGATTGTGGGCGAGGTCGCTTGCGTGCAAGAATTATGTTTGTGCGTGCTGCCAGGTGTAGCTATGAACGAGGTTAAACAGTTATCGTCACACCCGGCAGTGCTAGATCACTGTGAGAGTTATATCTGCGCCATGGAGCGTAGATTGGGCATGATTATCGAGCGCAACGCAGCGTGGGATAGCGCTGGCGCTTGTCAGACGGTCAAACACGAAGAAAAACGTCACGTGGCGGCAATTGCGAGTGAACACGCTGCACATGCGCATGGATTGGTGGTCCTGGAACGTGGAGTTGGAGACGAACTAAACAGCGAGACGCGCTACATGATTCTCGGACGACTTGACGCGACACCGCTGCCACTTAGCGCATCACTAAGAGTCGCAAGCATCAGCACTGGCCCTGCCACAACTACAAAGTCTAGCATCGTTGTGGCTGTTCCTAACGAACCTCAGGCTCTATTCAAGGTCGTCTCGGCTTTCGCTCTCCGAAACGTGATGATCGTCAAGATCGAGAGCCGTCCAGCAGCTACTGCAGGAAGTCTCTTTACAGCCCAGACAACGCACTGGTACGCTGTCGTGATTTAGTACTCATCGCGTTTCACCCAACTAACATGTTCTTGTAAAGGGATTACATTTTCTACATCGACTATATCACGAGTCAGGATCCGACACAGGAAGCGAGACTACGTAGCAATTTGGAGGAGTTCGCTCTCTGGGTGAAAGACCTTGGCACGTACTCGAGCAGCGGCGGTAAGGCAAACGTCGAACCGCCACGATGGAAGAGCGTTATCAATGCAATTTCGTGTTGATGAAAGAAGATATTTTCTAAAAATTTAGAACTCGCTATGTTGATTTGAGACTGCGTCGCGTTAAACAAAACTGCTAAACTATTCTCACTGTACGAACCATTTAGATAATCGAGCTTAAAGTTGGCCAATTGATTTTCGCACTTAACCAAACTGTGACATTTATTGAAAGCTTCCATCGAAAAAACTATAAATCTACCCTTATTCAATTGCTTTTAACAAGAGCTTTTAAATAACACTTGAATTTTTAAAATTGAAAAATATTGAGCTCACAGCACTCCTAAATGTATCGTCATTTCGAGGGCTCATAAATGGAGATAATGTTTTTGAGCGACCACAACTTCTTCAGTTTTAAGCATTCTGTAGCTTATAAGGGCTTAAGAGATAGAAAGGACGCCCCGCTTTCGTTTAGAGTGCTTAAATCGCGATTCGTACTTAGGTTCGTAGTATCATTTTGTTTTGGATGGTCTCATTTAAGCTGTCCAATGTTAGTAGCAATTTTCCGAATTTAGTGAATACGATTGCTAAGTCAGATCTTGAAGCAACACAGAAGATATTGGCATGGACGCCTCGTGCTACAGCGTCGAGCTCGTCAAGGGCGCGTACGGCCTCGGTATTTATTTTGCAGCCGCATCGGATGCCTCCCACGCCATCGTAGACACTCGAGTGCCGTTCTACCGCCTCCCGTCCGGTGCTTTAGCGCCTGGCGAAGCCAGTGGAGCCATCACACCCGGTGATTTGTTGTTGTCCGTGAACGACAGCGACGTGTCGACTCTGCGCTTCCCTCAAATCGTAGAGCAGCTTCGGCAGGTGCCGAGAGGTCCTGTGACGCTCGTTTTCCAGGCTCGGAATGCGTCACCGGAGATGGAGGGAGAAACTCTTGCGGACAAGAAAACGCATCAGCAGGACACAGACGAGAAAGAGCGACCTAAGGGCTGGACGATGTTCCAGCGACTGAGTGTTAGTGCCGCGGCGATCGCGACGGCAAACTCATTACCAACGTCGAGCGAGGCGACGGAGCTGGAAGGAAAGCTGCGAGAGGTGGAGTCGGCGCTCTCTAGAGAACAGAAGTGTCGCTTCTTAGCGGAGAGAAAGAACGTGCTGTATCGCAATGAATTGCTAAGGGTCAGCCAGGAGAACGCCGCGTTGAGAGACCAATTGGCACAGCTTGAACGTGCACACAAGCGCCGCGACATGTTCGTCACGGAGTCGCTGCATCTAGCGATCTAGGCTTTTGTTAGGTAGCGTGATATTTGGTTGTTCATTTCTAAAGTCGTTGTTCATGTCTTGATGCCAAGGGCACACTTCTTACTATTTCTGAATTGTATACATGTACTCAAATGGCGTCGTGAACATCCTGGTCGCGACTAGCAATTCCAGCAGGATGAAGAGGCAAGTGCACTATCACTCGAAGACACTGATGCATCGACGCAGTCCTACTTGTCTTCTGCTATCGATCTGAAGCTTCCTTCAGATGGAAATGCTGCTGATCTTGCGTTGAATGTACAGCGGTATCTCTCTCGCATTGTGGAAGAGCTGTATCCGATCCATGATCCTAACACTGCACCAGATGCTGGAGCAAGCACCTACGCACCCAACACGACTGTCAGCTTTCGAAAAACCGATGAAGCAGTCACCGCAACTCAGTTCATGCCTGAGAGAGGACTACAAAGTCTTAAACGGCGACTGGGGTGATTCGAATCTACGCGTTTGCAACAACTAGAGAGACTTGAGATGCAGGAGATAAACGATAGTAGTCAGAAACGAATACCGCAATTAACGAAGACGGTGGCGTTCATACCAGCTAGTGCGTCTGGCAAGCCACGGGTCATTCTAACGGGTGCCGTATCTTTTCGAACGCCATCTGCAGCGACACCACGAACTGTGAAAATATCGGACTACAGCGAGGTCAGGTTCTCTTTTAGGTTTTGTCGACACGCTGACGATGAGTGATTGCTTCATCTACACCAAGACGGCGCTGCCTCTACCAGCAACATCGCATTTAAACGAAGGGGGGGGGCAGTTGCATCATCAATACCAGTCGAGTGATGACAGAGTTTGAGAACAATTCAGGATGACATGTCGAGTTTGCTTTCAGTGCAACATCAGGGGTCTGCAAATGGTAATGAGAGGGCAAAATCATTGATCTGCATTATACACCAACAGAAAGTGTGATGGAGAGGCATCATCGACGATCACCAACAGACAAGCATTTTCATTGCACTATTATCGGTAGGTCTATATTATTATTAAACGCTGTTGCCAATGAATAGGAGACACTAAAAACAAGAAAAAGGGGACTTGTACTTCAAGTGAAATGCGCAAAGTTTTACGTACCCCTGGCAACAATCCGCCGTGAGTTTATCACAAGGATATTAAGATGCTGCACTGACAAAAGCGCTTGATGTGCAGCCGTCGAGGGAAAGCGTGGAGGGTCTCAGACAGACCCGGCGATCACTGACACCGCAATTTTCACGTAAGTCCCTGGGAGCCCTTTCACTCAAATTAAGATCTGCTTCAGGAAATACCTATAACCCCAGCATTAGACCGTACTTTCGCCCCGTGGCCTCCATTGCCGCGGCGATAGCATACTAGTCACCGCGTTCTTTCTCACCCGCCTAAGGAGTTCTCACTCCAGCACAGACACGATTTCTTCAAGAAGGGCACAAGCGAGCAAGACTCAAGCGTCAAGCGTCATGAGCACCCCGGACACTGTCGGCACAATCAACCACTGCCACACGCCGTTTAACAACTCAGTCTTACTTGCGACAAGGGCCGCCGAGCAGCAGACAACAGCATCTACAGTGAGGTTCGGTCCCATCGTGACCTGGACATCAGAAGACGGCGCTAACGACGTCGAAAGCGACGAACTACCGACACTTGAAGCGTGCTCACTCGCCATCACGACCGCCGCCGAACGAATGGTGGCTCTAACCGGACAACCTCACAGTCTGGCCGTGGCGATCGCATATGACGAGTGTCTCGACATCGTCACCGCGGCGGTGGATCATATGGAACACATCGGATTGCAAGGTGAGCTGTCCGAAAACGTGATCGACGTGTATCTAGCCATACGCAGCATCCGCGAGCTGCTGCGACCAAGCCCTCCCGTGCGTCGAGCTCTGCAGTTCTAAAGCAGATAAAAGCACTAGCTGTATTAATGATTTGACTACCACATTTCCGTGCACTTCCAATCAACGTAACCCTCGTCGACGCCAGAAAAAATATACATGTCGGTGAAGACACAGAAAGGAGAAGAACCTTCTCCTTATCTGTGCCTTCTCAGAAGGTGCCCTCTTTAACAGTGTTAGATACTTATAAGTATTAGACTCCTGGCAAATCTGCATTGCCGAAGCGAAGGCACCTCGTCCCCGCTCTGTTGGAGCAATTACTCTTGATCGGGTGTTGTCCACAATATCGCCAGTACATCGTAGCCGATAGTACTGCTCACCGGGCGCCAGGTTATTATGACCACCTACGTTTTGATCAGTATGCGCGTTTTCAATGAAGGACATGATTGCTAAAATAATTTCTATATGTAAGGATCCCAACCCCCTATTAAGCAACTCGTTATGTAAATCTCGGCCTAAGATCGGCACCTAGCGCGCGATGACAAAGCCCCCAAGCAGCGGTGGGTTTCCACATACTATAAACTTCGAACGTAAAGCAAGTAAATGCATTAACTACACATAATATGTAGAATATTATTCT
This sequence comes from Phytophthora infestans T30-4, assembly GCF_000142945.1. Taxonomy (NCBI): domain Eukaryota; phylum Oomycota; class Peronosporomycetes; order Peronosporales; family Peronosporaceae; genus Phytophthora; species Phytophthora infestans. The sequence goes on along the minus strand of NW_003303662.1, from coordinate 289,784 downwards.
CGCGTTGCCTTCTGGGCAGAGAATCTATAATTTAAGCTACGAGAAGAGCACTTTCTACACTGATGTCAAACCAAAAGATTGCAAAAAAACACACACTACACAGCACGTTGCTCTTGTCTAAAGCAACCGAAAAAAACTAGTCCACCCGCGCCGATGTATCCGAGTAGATGGTAGTGCTCCAGTCGTTCGACGAAGTGATACGGTTGTTGCTGACCGCCTTAGCGTCTTTTCCTTCCGCTATCGTACGTGATACGTTCGTAGCCCGAGTGCGAGGAACCCTAGTCGAACGAGTCCAATCTTACCGGACGGGTTCACCACCTTCATCAGCAGGGCCTCCGAGAAAAAAATGAGGTTTCAATTATCGACATAAATATTTGAAAGCTATTTATTTGATAGTCTGGACCTGAGTTTCAGAGTAATTTATGTCTGTGCGCGCTAATTAAGGTAATTATGTACATATTCACCTTAAGTTATTTCTGAGGGCTCCTTCGCCACCACCCATTCGTTTTGATGCCGCTTCTGACCGATTTATTCTTCTTCACTTTCAAAATTGCCAGCAAGAACAGCTTGGCGCGCGCTGTCGAGCGCATCATCGGGTCAGAGCTGCCGGAACGCTTCGGGCTAATCCTGTGTGGTGTAGTAGAACACACAAATACCGTCAGATGTGGATTCCTTACACAAACCACAACGAATCGCCGAGTTAGTTCGGCGGTTGTATGGCCTGCGCAGAGGGTGGTCCCCTCGCGGTCCGGCCCTTCCGGGACAGACGAGTGGCTCGCTTCCACTCGGTTCCGACTAACCAAGTCAGATCACTTCCGAGGCTCCGCCGAGTTTGGTTCGGCTGAGCTCGTTCACAACCCTGTGCCCTCCACCAAAGGATGGACGACGGCGCGCGAGCGCTTTTACAGGTCACCGAGCGCAGAGGCTGCTCAGCTAGAAGTGTTACGGCACCCGGGCTATCCGACGTACCGGCCCGCTGAGTATGCGGGACTTTCTTTCGCGCGTAGCGAGACTTTGTCCTACCCGGACCGACCTAATCTCTTGGCGCTACCAGTCAATACTCTACAAGCTATGCCTCTCGAGTATTGACGGCAGGCATAATCCAGCCCTATGCAGGGACTTACCGGAAAAGTGTACACTTGTCTTGGACTAGGAAAATTCTGCTCTGTTATCTTCTGGGAGCCTTTTCGGCTCCTCCTATTTAATCCTATGCTTCTCATACAAATATCTAGTGAAATGTAGTCGTTTCGGATCTCTACCGACTCTTCAGGCGGCCGTTGAGCTCAGCGGCTATCCGGATAGCATATCCGGACAGATCGCCGAGTACTTACCGTGATCCTTGGCTCCTAAGCTCTGGGTTATCAGACCGAGCCGATTCTTGACCTAAAGTAGGTCGGCGTATGGTCGAATCTGGAAATCCCTACACCACAACTGCCCCGGTTATGATACGAGCCGAGCTGGTGAGTGTCTTAATCCTTCATTTTGTTCTGCCACCGTTGGTCCGTACTCGGCTGATGACGTCTCGCGGCTCCCCACCACCTTCTTTGGTACGTTCGTTGCTTCCGCTATCACTCACTTGGCAGCTCCTTACTCTTCGCATGTTGTTCTAGCACAACCCGTGGAACCATCCTTCTTCTCCAACTCCTCGTCGAGGTGAAGGCGTGCCAGCTGAGTCGATTCCTCGACCCGTCGGTACTCGTGGGGTCAGCGACCGGCATGAAGCTGGGCTGGTCGACCTGACAACTTCCCATGAGTCTGACGCGGAGTCGGCGGGGTCTTCTCGCGTGCGCCTTCCTGGTCCACCGAGCTTGCCAGGCGACACCACTTCGGGTGCCACCAATCAGCCAAGCTCGGCTGCTCCAGTGAGTCTTGACTCCCTCATGGCCAGAATTAACGAGCAAGGGCATGATCGCCGAGAAGAATTGACCTTCTTGGCGAGGCTCATGGCTTACGGATTCACTCGTTCCGTGGAACCCTCCGATCCTGTACAGCGGCGAGCGATTTTGCATGCTGCTTCCGCGGGGGAACTGTTGGATATCCTGAAAGGCAATTACGCCGCTCTTGATTACCCCAAGATCATCGGCGATCTCCAAGCTGACAACCAAGCTGTTCAGGAGGAGAACCGCGCATTGACTCGGCGACTGGACTCGCTTGCTCTCAGTAATGTCGACTTGTCAACTCAGCTCTCGTCGGCTCAACAGCAAGTGTCTCGATTGGAGGCTGCTGCCAAGCAATCGGCTAATCTCCTCGCGTCGCTGCGGAAGGCTGTAGCTCTGAGTGAGGCGAAACTTGCTCGGGCCATCGCAGCTGAGCAGAGCAAGGTCGACGCTGCGTTGAGTCAGGCCCAGCTCCACCATCAGCAAGTCTTGGATCGGGACGCCGAGATCGACGTCCTTCTTCGATCCATTTCTGAGAGGGATGCGGCGTTCGTTACTCTTCAGGGCATCGCTTCCAAACACTTCGAACAGCTGCAGGAGTCGGTGCGGTTGTACAGTTCCACCGGTACTCAACCCTTGCGGCACGCTCAGTCGGTGATCGCTGAGCAGCGAGCGGTGATCTTGCGACAGAAGCGGCTCATCCGTCGGAATGGTATTATTCCGATGCACGATCCTCACATGGCTGCTGCTGCTGGCGGTGGCTTGCAAGTTCCTGGGCTTGATCCGTCCGACCTTCTCCTCAACGCCCGGCTGTGTCGTGTCTTGGAGTCTCGCTTTCCTGAGGTTCTCAACATTCACGCTGGTGAAACTCGGCGGTTGGAGTTGATTGTCCATCCTCGCCGAGATGCTCCAGTGGCGAGTTCCGTTATTGGTCCTGGTGTGGTTCCCTCAGCTAGTCAAGGGTCTTCGACGACTTCATTGGCAGACTCGGCTGCGGCTCCAGTCAGCTCGGCG
>NW_003303662.1:280451-286620 GCF_000142945.1 Phytophthora infestans T30-4 | reverse complement strand
TCAAGTTCGCCTCCAAGCTACTGCATTCCGATGGAGGAAAGCCTCGCTCTGGAAAGTCCCGTCGTCGGACTCGGCCGGAAGAAGGTTCGTCACCTTCAGCTGAGGTTCTGCTACTCAGCCCGCTGTCTCTGGCTCGCTCTGAAGACGACGGTGACGCTTCGAGCGGAAGCTGAGTTTGAGTTTGAGTTGCCTGAGCCGCCCGCCGACACCGTTCCCTGCAGTCGCTTCGACGACTTCGGTGGGTTCTTCGTCTTCTGGCCCTCCGGTGACTTCGTCGGTCGCGGCTACTCGCCCACCGCCGATATCTTCATCTGATGTCGTGGCCTCACTGCCTGTCCCGGCTACGAGCGTGGGTGCCCCAGGCTCGACTTCGCCCATCTCCGCTGGGTTGCCCCAGTCGAGCGCACCACTCAGCGTCGTGCTAACGGTGGTTGGACACTCCCAGTCGCCCTCTCGGGGTCTGAGCGTATCCACCACGCCGACTGACTTAGTGACTCCGGCCGTGAGTGTCCTCAGACCGTCTCTCCCTGTGACCACGGCCGTGTTGACGTCCCCATCTGGGCGTCCTATTCGGAGATCGGCTGCGACCGCCCGTACTGTGACTGCTCAGCTGCTTGAGGATCTCGACGCGTCTGACGACGAGGTGTTAGGGCCTGGTGATGGTTCTGTTCCGTCCACCGGCTCGACAAATCCTGCCGTTGGGTCGCTCTTGAATCCCATTTCCTTATCAGAGCACTCGGCTGGCAGTCCTTCCGGTTCCGACTCAGCGACCGCAGATGCTCGTCGTTCCGCCCAAGCGAGAGGTCTTCATGCGGCGATCTTTGGTTCTGACGATGAGATGAGTGATGAGTCTTTGCCGCCGAGTGATCGCCCCTCCTCGCGGCTTTCATCGAAGGACTCTGGTGACGGGACGAGTTCTGCCTCTGCGCCGGCTTCGGGGAAGCAGCAGCATCGCAAGCGTCGTGCCTCGTCGAGTCCTACCGGTCATCGGTCGAAGCGATCCAAGAAGCACAAGAAGCACAAGAAGCATCACAAGACGCATCGACACCACAAGCATCGGCAGCTTCCGTCGACTCCTGATCCAGCTCCGGCTCAGCCCATTCCGGCTGCTCCTTCGCCGAGTAGGCTCCCGGTTATATCGATTCTCGCTCAGCCGAGTTCGACTGCCTCACGTCCGGCTGTGGTCGCCCTTCCCAGCGCTCTTACACTTCCGCTGGCGACGTTACGGACTCGAGCCTCGCAAGCGGTGTCCAAGGATTGTCGCCTGACTCTTCACATGGCTCAACTCCGCGAGGTTCCATTCATGCATTTCGGCTCAACTCGTTGTTGGAATGCATTATTGGATACACTGAGCGGAGGGGTGCAGATGGAGCTCGTTGGGGGCAAGAGTCGTGTGCCGTCTACGCCGTGTTCTCTTGACGGCATTCGAGCTTTCATGGACGTTTTCGACCCGAGCCATCCATGTCAGCGTCTTCGTCGGATGCTCCCCGAGCTTCCTTTCTTCTTTTCTCCGTCGATACTGGAGGAGGCTCGGCGGTGTTTGGCTTCTTTGACCCGACCTCGAACTTTGATGCAAGTTCTTGGAGATATGTGGGTGAAGCTTCGCGGCGACAGTCCCTTGGACTCGGCGGGGAGGCCCATCCAGACTGACGGCCAAATGACTCGTTACTTCGTAGCTCTCTATGAGCGTCGTCATTGGATCGTCGAGTCGAGTGTGTTGATGGGTCTCCACCCTGACATTAACCCGGCTGCCACGCCCGCCCAGCTCGCTGAGGTATACGAACTGTGGCTGGTGTACAAGCGCGAGCGCAAACGTCGTAGTGACACCTTGCGATCTCTGGTTGTTGCTGTCTACGACCAGCTTTACTCGGCGGTCACTCAGAAGCTCGGCGATGAACCTGCTCCTCTAGTGGACGCAGAAGTTTATTTCGATCCGTCCGTTCCCCATTACTCTCCCGTTAACCTTTCGTGGGCTCCTTCCGGGAGAGATTGGGTCCAGTGTGCTCACGATGTGGATCTAGCCGAGCCCTGGCGAGCTTGGTGGCTGACTGACCCGGCGGTCCATCCATACAATACTTGCTTCCGCGCTCGGAACGTGGACTTCTTAGTTTTCGCTCCGCGCGGTATGGATCCTCAGGTTGTTGACGACGCGATTGAAGAGGATTTCGATCTTGCTGAACAAGCGCCTCCTGCCTATGCCCCAGGTGCTCCACCTCGACTGAATCGTCAAGGCATCCATATCTTCACTGGGTCTTCGATCGGTGAGCTCGGCTCAGATGGCGAGCGTGCGTCTGATGACGACTCGGCGGACGATGGGTTGGGTTCTCCCAATCTCCGAGGCGCGTCTCCGAGTATGTCTCTGTTCGGCACCCCACTCCCCAGTGGAACGGATCCTCAGCCCACTTCCGCCGCGTCGGATCCTGAGGCACCTGATTCGGCATCAGCTTCGTTGGCTAGCTCGGCGATGATACTTCTTGCCACTGCTGCGAATGTTGCATCTCCTTCCGCAAGTTCCCAAGGGGTGACGTCTGCTCCGACGCCACGCCCCCAATCGTCGAGTTCGCTGAGCTCTTCCCAGTTGTCTCCGTCGGATTCAACTCACTTGGAATCCGGATCGCCGACTTTTTAGTTTTCTTCCTTTGACTGGGCGTCCCGTAGGTATCGTTCAGGACTTCATTTCGTAATTATTCAGTATATGTAGTTTCGACACAGTAGCATTCCATCTCAACTCGGCCTGTGTCGTCCGCCGAGTTGGTGTAACTTTTGGTGCAATAGCTGTTAATCCTCATCTGCAACTTGCACCATTTGCAGACGGTTTTCGCGCTTCTTCTGTCGTAGATAGTCAAACAGGAGACCTCCGCATGACAAATTCGACAGTGGTTCCCAAGTAGGCTCATCGTAGCCGACCCACTTAACTTTAAACTTCCGTTGTGATCGTGACGTACTTGTGGATAATGGTAGCTCGTCGTCGAGAATTGCTTCGACTTCATACTGGTTCGTACTTGTGTCTGGTTCCCAGCTGTCTTCAGGCAGTAATTCTTCATCAAAGTCAAATCGCTGAGTCTCTTCGAGGTCGGCGATCAGCCTCGTCTTTGGTCTTCCGCCGAGTTCGGTGACTGCCTTCAGACGTGATACATGGACCACTGGGTAGAACCTATATCCACTCTTGTCGGGTAACTCCAATTCATAGGCGAATTCTTCCACCTTCTTCTTCACCCTGAATGGTCCATGCCATCGGTGGGCTAACTTCTTGGTCAGGCCCGACTTGACTCGCTCCATAAACAACCAGACTTGATCTCCTTCTTTGAACAAGGATTTGGTGGATTCATCGCCTGGTTCTGCAACTTCATCTTCGTCATCTGCTGTGTTGGGAATGGATCTTTTCTCCTTCTTGCTCAACGCTTCGTTGTGCTCTCGAGCTCGTCGTGCTTTCTCTCGCACTTGGAACTCAGCTGCTAATCGAAGTGCCACTTCTCGTTGTATCGCATGGGGCGGCACTCGACTGCGTCCGCCGAGCTGACTGGGCGTCCCTGTCCACGTCGTATCGAACTCGTCATAGCCTTGAGTGTAGACTTGGCGTCCCAACCATGCACCAGATAAAAAGGGGTTTCTCGCCGAGTCGAATCTCTTGAGTTGTTTATAGCATGTACCATCTTCTCGGCGATGTCATCCCAGTCGGCTTGAAGTGGGTCTTCCACGTAGACCCGTATAGTCTGAACCATTGTCTTGACTGACCTCTCTTGTTGACCGTTGGCTTGTGGTCGGTAACTCAGCGTAGCTCTTGATCTCGACTGCATCATCTCGGAGAACTTTTGGAAAACTTCACTCATAAACCTTGGATCTCGGTCGTGCCGTATCAGAGACGGAGCTCCGAACTGCTTGAAGACGCATTCCTCAAATACCTTGGCCACTTCGAGTGCTCCGGTGTCATTCATAGCCTTAGCGATAACGAACCCCGTGAAGTGGTCCTGGAACAGCAGCAGTGCAGTATTGCCCCGCTGAGTTCGAGGAAGGGGAATAACGAAATCCATTGACACGACTTGGAATGGATGGTCTGACACCACATTTTCCGGCGAATAACCTCTCAACTGTGGCTTGCTCTTACTGGTATTGCAGTCTTCGCAGGCTCTACCACGTCGGCGTACAGACCAATCCAGTAGTAGTCGGCTTTGACTCGGTGATACGTTCTGACGATGCCTTGATGCCCTCCTTCGATCGAGTTGTGGCAGTTATGAAGTGTTTCGTCGACCATGGTTGACGGTATCACCAATCTCAATGAGAGGTTCGGTTCGCCGAGTTCGCCTAGTCGGCGGGCTTCATCTCGGCGGTACAACAGGCCGTCTTCGCTGAGTACAAAGACTTCTGCGACTTTGCCGGCATTCTGAGCTCGACGGTGTGTAAGGTTCTCCACTTCACCTCTCAGGTACGCCTTCAGATCGGCCCACCTGAGTTCTTCATCTTGTGCCTTCGCGATTCGTCGTCTCCGCTCAGTCTGTACCGTCACTGGATCAATGTCGTTGGCATTCTGAGCTGTCTGGACTGACTCCATCTGCGACCTTGTTTCGACATTCGGGGTCGTGTGGTTAGTCCGCCGAGTCGACGCCCCGCTGACTTGTTCGAATTCATCTCCACTACTTTCAAACGCGGATTCTCCAGGATTTGTAGACATGGCTTCATGATCCTGACTTCCTCCTCTTGCTCTAGCCGAGTCTACATCCAGCTCGTCCTCAAAGTGAACTCGGCGTACTCGGCTACGAGTGACTGCCGTGACAATCGGTGTTTCCGCTGGGTTGCCTGTGACGTACAGTTCTTCGGCTACTCGGTTAATCATTCTCAGCTCTGCTTTCCTATCCGCCCCGAGAATTACTCGTCCAGCTTTAGCTTCCAGTGCTTCTGTAGCGAGAGAATCAGCCGCTGCGTTATAGTGTCGCGCTATGTGTCGATACCGGACCGAGTTGAGTTGTTTCGTGAGATCCTTGTGTCGAGCTAGCTCCACTTGCAACGTTTCCTTCTTGCATGCTATCACCCCCATGGATTGCTGGATTGCAAGCCGGGAGTCACCCACTATAATCAAATCAGTTATCCCTCGGTCAATCGCCGCCAATACTCCATTGTTCATGCCGGTGTACTCGGCGATGTTGACTGTGGTGGACGACAGGTACGCACTCGCAGCGATCTCAATGTCCCAATTCGGAAGGCGCCACAGTATCCACGAACAACTGCCATACCCGCCGTATTTAGCCGTCTTCGCTGAGCCATCAAATGACAGCACGCATCCTGCAAAGTCAGCTGGTATTCGGGCATATAGCAGCTCTGGGCTCATTCTTACTGTCGCCGGGGTCTTGGAGGGAGGCGCGAGGTATTTCAGGGACTCGTTGCATTCATCATCTTCCCAGTTGAGCTCAGCGGTGGCAAGCTTGGTCACGGTCTTAGGGTCTGTACCACTGACATGACCTGCTTTCTGCGAAGCTGTTTCTTCATCCACAGCGTGTTCTAACCTGTAGCCAATTCCGCCGGGGTCGAACACCATCGTCGCCGAGCTCGTTACTCCGATCTCAGTTCCAGTACCTCTCAACAGTGATACCTCTGATAAATCATAGGTGTCGTCCGCGTCAGGGCCCGTATTCGCTGAGTTCACTGCAATGGCCGATCTGACTCCTGCGTGCTCAAACTTGTCTCCGAGGTAGATGGTATCATTGTCGTGCTGTCTAACCACTTCCGAACCGGTTTCAGCCTCCATAGTCTCCAACGCTGAGTCCGCCGTAGCTGGGTCGTCGTTCGGCTTTATTCCTTCAGGTAGTAATACCTCCCGATTATCATAGTCCTTGGTCGCGTCGGAGTGATCAACCGCTGAGTTGGTTGTGACGGCAGAACTAACTTCTGTGCATGCAAACGCGTCTTCGGTATAGCTGGCAGCCTCACCGCATGCTGTGCCCACGTCCGAGGCGCTCTCAGTGTTTTTGTAAAACGGACGCAGAGTCCCCTTCCGCTGACAGAGTAATTCAAGCTTCCGGTGTCCCCGTAGAAGACAACAACGCGGCTGCAGAAATTCCTCTAACTATTGCAGCTTTGTCTACGTCGGCAGGGAAGAAACTGATGAGATAAAACGCAACAATAATTCAAACAACTCCGTAGCAGACAGCGCAAGCATGCTCAGCATGTGGATGAT
>NW_003303662.1:278032-280351 GCF_000142945.1 Phytophthora infestans T30-4 | reverse complement strand
TTTGACCAATCATATCTAAGTGTTGATTTTTCAGACTATCCACCCTCCGTATCCAATTTTCACTGGAATTGACAATACCTTGTACCAAATATCCCGGAGTATGACGTGTCATACACCTGAAGTGTGAAGTGTCACACTTCATGTAACCAGGGTACACTTAGGGCTACGTACCCCGTTACACTTACCGTGCACTAATCGGTATTTAACGAATGTGTTTTGGAAATCTCCAGCCCATACAAACAACAAGCTCACTTTTAGTAGCAACAACTTACAAAAAATGAAAACTTGCCCAAAAAACTTGCTGAAGGGGATTGATTGACAAGTATGGCTGACCCTGAGTCCTCTGCAACTGCATCGGCGGCAAAGAGTGAGAAGAAGCGCAGCTTCACTGTGACAGAGAAACTGAAGGTGGTTGAAGCCTCCAAGGCGCAGTCGCTGCGCTCTGTCGCTCGTCAGTACAATGTGGATCGCAACTGCGTCCGCGCGTGGCGAGACAAGGAGGCCGAGCTCTCAGCGATGCACCCGACAGCCAAGCGACTTCCGGGCGCAGGACGGCGGCCGTCTACGGGCCCAGTGTCATCTGTACCAGCAGAAAATAAACGTGGCGTGGAGATCTCGCCGCGTAAACGCAACGAAAGCAAGAAACCCAAGACGGAAAGTGAGACCAAAGTGGAGACAGACGGGACTCAGCAGGAGACGGTGGTGGCGGAACAGGAGCTACAACAGCCAGTTCAACCGGCACCTCTGTCAACTAACTACGTGCTGGTAAGGGTTCCAGGGCAAGGAGGGCGCGTTCTCGGAGGTGGCGGCTAAGATGGCGTTTGAGGAACTGCGAACGGCCAATGCGTTGACACCCAGCGACTTCATGACGGTGGGATATTCCCACATGCATGATGTGATGGAAGCCGTAGAAAGGAACGAGCTGGCGTTCGGTGTGCTGCCTGTGGAGAACTCGATTTCGGGCACTTTTCACGGCAATTTGGACCGACTAGTGGCCTCCCATTTAAAGATTGTGGGCGAGGTCGCTTGCGTGCAAGAATTATGTTTGTGCGTGCTGCCAGGTGTAGCTATGAACGAGGTTAAACAGTTATCGTCACACCCGGCAGTGCTAGATCACTGTGAGAGTTATATCTGCGCCATGGAGCGTAGATTGGGCATGATTATCGAGCGCAACGCAGCGTGGGATAGCGCTGGCGCTTGTCAGACGGTCAAACACGAAGAAAAACGTCACGTGGCGGCAATTGCGAGTGAACACGCTGCACATGCGCATGGATTGGTGGTCCTGGAACGTGGAGTTGGAGACGAACTAAACAGCGAGACGCGCTACATGATTCTCGGACGACTTGACGCGACACCGCTGCCACTTAGCGCATCACTAAGAGTCGCAAGCATCAGCACTGGCCCTGCCACAACTACAAAGTCTAGCATCGTTGTGGCTGTTCCTAACGAACCTCAGGCTCTATTCAAGGTCGTCTCGGCTTTCGCTCTCCGAAACGTGATGATCGTCAAGATCGAGAGCCGTCCAGCAGCTACTGCAGGAAGTCTCTTTACAGCCCAGACAACGCACTGGTACGCTGTCGTGATTTAGTACTCATCGCGTTTCACCCAACTAACATGTTCTTGTAAAGGGATTACATTTTCTACATCGACTATATCACGAGTCAGGATCCGACACAGGAAGCGAGACTACGTAGCAATTTGGAGGAGTTCGCTCTCTGGGTGAAAGACCTTGGCACGTACTCGAGCAGCGGCGGTAAGGCAAACGTCGAACCGCCACGATGGAAGAGCGTTATCAATGCAATTTCGTGTTGATGAAAGAAGATATTTTCTAAAAATTTAGAACTCGCTATGTTGATTTGAGACTGCGTCGCGTTAAACAAAACTGCTAAACTATTCTCACTGTACGAACCATTTAGATAATCGAGCTTAAAGTTGGCCAATTGATTTTCGCACTTAACCAAACTGTGACATTTATTGAAAGCTTCCATCGAAAAAACTATAAATCTACCAAGAGCTTTTAAATAACACTTGAATTTTTAAAATTGAAAAATATTGAGCTCACAGCACTCCTAAATGTATCGTCATTTCGAGGGCTCATAAATGGAGATAATGTTTTTGAGCGACCACAACTTCTTCAGTTTTAAGCATTCTGTAGCTTATAAGGGGCTTAAGAGATAGAAAGGGACGCCCCGCTTTTCGTTTAGAGTGCTTAAATCGCGAATTCGTACTTAGAGTTCGTAGTATCATAATGGTCTCATTTAAGCTGTCCAATGTTAGTAGCAAATTTCCCGAATTTAGTGATACGAATGGCTAAGTCAG
>NW_003303662.1:275812-277434 GCF_000142945.1 Phytophthora infestans T30-4 | reverse complement strand
GAGAGACCAATTGGCACAGCTTGAACGTGCACACAAGCGCCGCGACATGTTCGTCACGGAGTCGCTGCATCTAGCGATCTAGGCTTTTGTTAGGTAGCGTGATATTTGGTTGTTCATTTCTAAAGTCGTTGTTCATGTCTTGATGCCAAGGGCACACTTCTTACTATTTCTGAATTGTATACATGTACTCAAGAGGCGTCGTGAACATCCTGGTCGCGACTAGCAATTCCAGCAGGATGAAGAGGCAAGTGCACTATCACTCGAAGACACTGATGCATCGACGCAGTCCTACTTGTCTTCTGCTATCGATCTGAAGCTTCCTTCAGATGGAAATGCTGCTGATCTTGCGTTGAATGTACAGCGGTATCTCTCTCGCATTGTGGAAGAGCTGTATCCGATCCATGATCCTAACACTGCACCAGATGCTGGAGCAAGCACCTACGCACCCAACACGACTGTCAGCTTTCGAAAAACCGATGAAGCAGTCACCGCAACTCAGTTCATGCCTGAGAGAGGACTACAAAGTCTTAAACGGCGACTGGGGTGATTCGAATCTACGCGTTTGCAACAACTAGAGAGACTTGAGATGCAGGAGATAAACGATAGTAGTCAGAAACGAATACCGCAATTAACGAAGACGGTGGCGTTCATACCAGCTAGTGCGTCTGGCAAGCCACGGGTCATTCTAACGGGTGCCGTATCTTTTCGAACGCCATCTGCAGCGACACCACGAACTCCACGATCAGGTGAAAATATCGGACTACAGCGAGGTCAGGTTCTCTTTTAGGTTTTGTCGACACGCTGACGATGAGTGATTGCTTCATCTACACCAAGACGGCGCTGCCTCTACCAGCAACATCGCATTTAAACGAAGGGGGGGGGGCAGTTGCATCATCAATACCAGTCGAGTGATGACAGAGTTTGAGAACAATTCAGGATGACATGTCGAGTTTGCTTTCAGTGCAACATCAGGGGTCTGCAAATGGTAATGAGAGGGCAAAATCATTGATCTGCATTATACACCAACAGAAAGTGTGAGGGAGAGGCATCATCGACGATCACCAACAGACAAGCATTTTATTATCGGTAGGTCTATATTATTATTAAACGCTGTTGCCAATGAATAGGAGACACTAAAAACAAGAAAAAGGGGACTTGTACTTCAAGTGAAATGCGCAAAGTTTTACGTACCCCTGGCAACAATCCGCCGTGAGTTTATCACAAGGATATTAAGATGCTGCACTGACAAAAGCGCTTGATGTGCAGCCGTCGAGGGAAAGCGTGGAGGGTCTCAGACAGACCCGGCGATCACTGACACCGCAATTTTCACGTAAGTCCCTGGGAGCCCTTTCACTCAAATTAAGATTTGCTTCAGGAAATACCTATAACCCCAGCATTAGACCGTACTTTCGCCCCGTGGCCTCCATTGCCGCGGCGATAGCATACCAGTCACCGCGTTCTTTCTCACCCGCCTAAGGAGTTCTCACTCCAGCACAGACACGATTTCTTCAAGAAGGGCACAAGCGAGCAAGACTCAAGCGTCAAGCGTCATGAGCACCCCGGACACTGTCGGCACAATCAACCACTGCCACACGCCGTTTAACAACTCAGTCTTACTTGCG
>NW_003303662.1:216961-275146 GCF_000142945.1 Phytophthora infestans T30-4 | reverse complement strand
TATGACCACCTACGTTTTGATCAGTATGCGCGTTTTCAATGAAGGACATGATTGCTAAAATAATTTCTATATGTAAGGATCCCAACCCCCTATTAAGCAACTCGTTATGTAAATCTCGGCCTAAGATCGGCACCTAGCGCGCGATGACAAAGCCCCCAAGCAGCGGTGGGTTTCCACATACTATAAACTTCGAACGTAAAGCAAGTAAATGCATTAACTACACATAATATGTACATGTAGAATATTATTCTCGCGTTGCCTTCTGGGCAGAGAATCTATAATTTAAGCTACGAGAAGAGCACTTTCTACACTGATGTCAAACCAAAAGATTGCAAAAAAAACACACTACACAGCACGTTGCTCTTGTCTAAAGCAACCGAAAAAAACTAGTCCACCCGCGCCGATGTATCCGAGTAGATGGTAGTGCTCCAGTCGTTCGACGAAGTGATACGGTTGTTGCTGTCCGCCTTAGCGTCTTTTCCTTCCGCTATCGTACGTGATACGTTCGTAGCCCGAGTGCGAGGAACCCTAGTCGAACGAGTCCAATCTTACCGGACGGGTTCACCACCTTCATCAGCAGGGCCTCCGAGAAAAAAATGAGGTTTCAATTATGGACATAAATATTTGAAAGCTATTTATTTGATAGTCTGGACCTGAGTTTCAGAGTAATTTATGTCTGTGCGCGCTAATTAAGGTAATTATGTACATATTCACCTTAAGTTATTTCTGAGGGCTCCTTCGCCACCACCCATTCGTTTTGATGCCGCTTCTGACCGATTTATTCTTCTTCACTTTCAAAATTGCCAGCAAGAACAGCTTGACGCGCGCTGTCGAGCGCATCATCGGGTCAGAGCTGCCGGAACGCTTCGGGCTAATCCTGGATGATTGGTCGCATGCATCAGAGCATTACATTGCTGTGTATGCTCGCTACGAAGTCGGCGGCGTCGTTAAGCCCCCCCCCCTCTTGGATATGGCCCCACTCCTTAACGACGAGTAGGAGGATCTTTCAGCTCGCGGCCATATGGAGTTTTTCACCACCCTACCGCCCCGCGACTATGGAAAACTGGGGCAGTGCTGCTTTCTGGTAGCAGACAGCTATGTAGTGAACCGCCGGTTAACGACGCTGATGGGCGTGTCATTGGTTGGCTGCGCCAGCCACCGTCTTAACCGCGCCATTCAAGTTGAGATGGCGAACTTTGAGACTACCCTCGATGCAGTACAAAAGCCGATGATTAGGCTACGCACTCAGACACAGTCAGCCAATCTCAGGTAATAACTATTTGGGACTCGTGGTATTTTGTACACCATATCGCTTAATTAGAATAATTTCTAACCTGTTTTTAATTTTGGCTACAGGGCTCCAACGAAGCTTCGACCAGTTATCCACCAAGGCACGCGATGGGGATCGACATTCACGATGGTCAACCGGTACTTTACTCTTCTTGAGTTCATCGACACTAACGACGACGACATAGCCGACCTGTTGCCGACGCCCGCGTGCAACCGTCGTCTCCGCTCTTTGCTGAAGGGACCCGAAAAAAGTAGAGTATGTATCGAAAGCGCTGCAAGGGAAAGACGTGTCGCTGTTAGACGCTTGTGTTTGGCTTGATGGATTAATTTCGATCAAGCCCCACTACGCTCGCTTCATCGGTGAGCTTGCTGTTGATGATGTTCTTGCTATTAGGTTAATTGCTAACTTTTTATTTTGATTAATTTGCTTTATTAATCAGGTCCGCGGGCTGAAATCGTCCACAACCCATATTTTGAGGCGGGGTGCGTCCGGGTCCTGGCCGGAGATACGATCCGTCTCACCCGCGTAGAGAAAGCCGCGCTTTCGCCGTTTGTAAGGGTTAGGTTGCATGCAGAGAGCGGAGAAGATGACGAAAAAGAAAACAGTTTTTTTCGTCGGGCAGCTCCAGAAACGGCGTCGTCTTGCTGAGAAGGATGTAAAATACGACTTGGTTCACGCAACGTAGTCGAGCGTTTATTTTACCATAGCTCGCGCCACGTTTGGCCAAGAGCGACATGGCTTACTTTCTATCACATCGGAAATGATTCTCTTCCTATGAGAAAATGGTACGTACTGGAACGCTTAGACAGTAAACTTGTGAGGCAACATCTACGTTTGTGGACGGTGTGGTGTAGTGATTTCTCTAGGACGTTTTATCCTAAACATCTGGTTCCACAAGCGGAGTTGCGGATTATCACCCGTCGACAAAGACGTGACACCGCCCAAGATGGTCAAGCGACGAGCCCTCGGTCATGTAATGTACGGAGACGCCAAGGTGCAAGGGACTCCGACGACGTCACTTCCGAACTTTCAACGAGTATTAGTTACGGGCCCATATGTCACTGAATCCAGGCTGTCCTTATTATTAATAATGGACTGGCCGGATTCGCATTCAGCGGACCATCTCTCTCTCACTCAGTGCGTTGGTTTAAAATAAGTCCGCGGAAGACTCAGCGACCCTTGGAAGGCACGTTCACCGTATGGGACACGGCGCGGGCCGTTAAAGATACTCATGCGACGGTGCAGACGACGCTTGGCATGCAAGAAGATCCATAACGGATCATTGTTCATTTGATATTTGTAAACTTGATTAGGACTTCTTATTAGGAATTGACCCGAAAGCGTAAACATAAATACAGAACAGAATTTCCACTCAAGCACACAGAGCGACGTTCGGCTTCAAGGTAAGCGTCTGGTCAAGCTTGTTTGAGTGTGTTATGCCTGTCGGTGAGCTCGAAGCTCTGTAGCGAGGGTCATCCGGCAAGGCCAAGAGACTTTGTGTATTGGCCGATTACTATCGGGAGGTTTTACGTGACGGCTTATTGTTGCCTATTTGCACGACTGGGAGTGCTTGTATTGCATCCCTTTTATTCTTCCAACCGAGTGTAGAACACTCGGTGCGTTCGTAAAAGGCTTACCCGTGCCTGGTACCCTTCCGCTGTTGGGACCACGAGGATTCAAAACACCTGCTAGCTTTGCTCGTGCTAGTAGCGTGTTCTTATTTTTACTGGTTGGCCTATATAAGTAGTTTACAAGGTCCAGTTTGTCCCGGTGCAAGGGCAGAACTGGGGTCTTCAGGTCCGCCCGAACGATCGCTTACTATCCTAGTAGACGTATTGTTGTGGGAACGTCCTAACTACATTTGTAGCTAGAGTTCACGTGGGAATTTCAACACCACTACGGTATGTCTTTACTGCTCAATAACAGCTAATCCGTTTGTTATTATATCAATAACGCAGTAAACTGTGTTGACATACACTAGAGCGTTATGTATTGTAAGCGTATGATTCAGCATTGCAGTGATTTATCCCTGCTCAAAGGGTCCGACAAATAACATTATCATTTTCGGAAGCCCTGTTCATCAGTGCTCTCAAATTGGATTTTGGTTTATTTGGGTTTTGGGTATGTTGAGAGATCCACCCACCCACCATTTTGTAGGGAAGGGTTTATTGGATATTAAATGAAAAGGAGCCACAAAAGGGTTTTCGAAGCAACCTCTAGTGAGTTCACGTGCACTCATCGCAGACGCGGCTTTCCTATGCATCCTCTGTCCGCCGCTATCAGAATTGCAGCCCACTTCCGAGCAGCCGTAGTGCAATGCGTCGCATTTGACGTTTAGACCATGGTCACTAGGGTTAACGGAAGAACTTGATCAGAACTTGAAGGATAAAAAACCTAATGCGAGCTTGACAGATTCTTCAGGAGACACGACTGTTTATAATTTGTGTCGGTTTACATGAATTCCCGTTTAGCTGCACCGAATTACTTTAAACCGCCCAAATTACGGCGATTTGGTGTGTATCAGCAAAAACAAAATGTACATGTGTTAGGTTTTTTGTCAAAATAGTGCATAATATTGCTGTCCTTAAAATGACAAAATCAATTGGAATTTGACGATCTTGTATCTTATTTCGTCCTCTTTTAAGGACAAAATTTGTTGGCGGCTTCAATATACAGTACAATAAGTTTGTATTGTGCGAGCTATGACTTCATCGTTGAAAATTCCCTGATATTTTATTCCACCCATCCACTTCTTCACATCACACCCACCCGGTTCTCCTCAAAAAGGTGGGTATTTTAGAACACTGACCTTCATGCGGTCATCTTGGTGAATGTTAGTGCAGCCTCTTCATTCGCGGAGATGGCACAGCCAATACCCAGCCGACTTCATACAGTCCAAGGCAATGCCCTCGGTCATGATGAGCGTACCATACACGTCAGCACCGGACCTTCCGCGCTGGGCGACGAAGCAGACGTCGCCCACAACTTCTTCGCTGGGATTACCGCAGTTGAAGGTGCCGGTCTTGACGTCTCTCGTTCCGAGCATCACGAAGCCCTTGCCGGCTATCTTGGTATCTCTTATCCATAATATTTTCTCTTTAAGAATTCGAAGCCTTGTCAAATACCTTTTCCCGACTGCCGTAAAAATCTGAAATGAGGGCCTCTTTTCGGCGCGTATTTTTACGTCATTAACAGAAGTTTTCTACCTAAGGTTCTGTTGGTACACATACCTAAGGGAACACATTTGTTTGATTCGGTTGCTACTTGAAGGGCTTTTATCCGCGATAAAAGGCGATTAAACAATTCCGGTTTAATCCGCCGTTTAATCGCACGATTAATGCGCCCTACCCCTAATGATTAAACTGTTTTATCCATAGGGCTAGATCGGATCAAACGTGTAATTTAAACGGCGGTCTAAACCGGAATTGTTTGATTGACCAAAAAGATGGCCAGATCAAACAATTCGGTTTGTTTGGGTTTTTAAAAAAACAAATCGACGTTAGGTGTGTGCGGTCAAGCGGCAACCCATCCCCAGAAGTGTAAGGTAAACTTTATTGGTGAGCTTCAATACCCCCTGAAGCAGCAATGCTCCCCCAGATCCTCAAGCATCATGACATCTTCGCGCGCGCGGTTAGAACCTCAGAAATTGCGCCTATACTACCTCACATATTCGAATCTGCCTCCTAGGGCAGAAGGAGAGAGAGCTCGGAGTTTGCTCTCCATTATATCGATTTTGGTGCATGCACGTTCAAATTGCTGTGGTACAATCTTTTGCTGGATCTTGTTCTTACATACCGTCGGTGCAGGCGCCACCTTCGTAATGTCACGCGCAAGTGGGAAACGTAAGCGCGCCCCCGGAGATGCCGGCAATATTGGTGGACTTCGAATCCTCGCCAAGTGATCATGGTCGCTTCGCTAGTGGTTAACAAAATGTAAAGCTGTGTGTATTTGAGAGTAGTTAGAGGCCTAGCTGGGCGTCGAGCAGTGACGAGTCGACGTTGCAGTTGGTTCAAACGTCGTGACGTCGGGACGTCACTGGACCGGGCCCGATCATCCCCCCCCTCGTTTTCGCTGCGGTGCGGCAGGTGCGAGAGCTTCCCACATCGCCTTAAGGGTCTTGTGCTTGGGGTGGGCCGCAACGTAGGAAACTACTAGTTTTAGAATGTATTCAATCATCACTCGAGCTGGCTCCCAAGAGGCTTCGAGATGGTCTAGCCCGACCCACTGGACGTTGAGCTCGTAGTCCTCGGAGCCCTTGCGGCAGTCGAGCAAGCGCTCGACAAGGTGACCACAATCACCATGATGGATGTGAGCAAGAATGTCTTCTGTTACTTCGCGCTGGGAGTCCCGGTAAAGCTTGAGTCTTGACGCGTGGTGGACAGTGATGGCGTAGGGCGCGACAAGGCCCTGCACTTGAAATGTGTAGTCATTTTCGGCGGAGACAACCCGGTTGGGGCCTGTCCAGTAGAGGGCAAGCTTGTTTCGGCGCAGCAGCACGCTCGCCGCCAGCACAAATTCGCCGATTTCATATTTAGGCATCACCACATCTTGGCGTTCGTTCCAGCGCTTCCAATGCTGTCGGCGTTTCTTGTCACTGATGGTAGCCGCCGCTTGATGCATTTTAGTGAGTGCATCTTGCACAGTCTGGAGGTGTTTCTGCTGCTGCGCAACCAGCTCGTCGGTGCTAAGTTCCATGACCTTGTCGTTCGTGACGATGGCTCCGAGTTGTGACGAGCTAGCTAGACCGGTGAACGCCGTAAGCGGGGCAAGCATTCCGATGCGATCCGAAGGCATTGTGGTCAGACTGTACTGGACAACGGGTAGGATGTCGGGCATGGATACAAAGGAAAGAATAAGCTCGCTGAGTAAAGACTTCAATGCCTTCCGTATCAGCCGATTGACGACCTCCACAGTTTTGTTTGCCCACGGGCAGTAGGCCGCGACGAAGTGGTGCTGCGCACCGAAGAGCTTCGCAAGTCGTGTATTTAGCTGGTTCTTAAAGTGGCTACCCTGATTGGACACCCACTGGCGCACAATGCCGAATCTCTTGCACCAGTCGATAAGCGCAATTGCTGCTTCGTCCGCGGTAACAGCCGGACACCGACATCCCAGCTTTGAGTACTAGCACCTAGTGCATGCCGCTGCCGCTGGCTGGGAGGCTTAGGAAGTCAAAATGTAGGTCCTTGTTGAGCTTGGTGGCTTGCAGTGTAGGACCAAAGGGACGCGGCTTCCTCGAGCTACCCGTACTCATACATTGTATACACCCATGGACGCACGCGGCGACGTCTACTACCAGTGTTCTCCTGCTAAATGACAGTTGTTGTGGCTTTAATACCACGATGACTACTTGCCCCAGCGTGCCCGATGACGCAAATCTGCTGCTGGATATCGGTCTCTGCGTCGGGTATCCAGACTTGACCGTCCTCCGTCAGATAGAGCTCACGTTCTGCATCAAGTGCGACGTTGCCGGGAGCACGGGTAGGCAATGCAGTCATGGCGGCGTCTTCTATATTGTGGATCTCAGCGGTGGTTGGCCATTCGAAATCGGGCTGCTGTAGCGGGGCAACTTGGTCGATGATGGCTAGCCGACGGAGCTGAAATGCCCGCGTAAGTTGCACGTCTTGCTTTGCACCTCAGCGCGACAGCAGGTCTTCCCAGACGTTTTCGTCTCCGTTCACATGCTCGATCTCGTAGCGGATAGGCGACAGACCTAGCGCCCAGCGCTGTAGCTTGTCGACCTGGTAGCGATGGATACCTCCATCGACTGCGTAGGGATTGAAGATGAAGACCAGATTTCGATGGTCGGTGAAGAGCTTGAAGCCTCCGGGGCGGAGTAGGTTGTAGTCGAGGCGCAGACAGGCTTCGACTATGGCGAATGCCTCTTTGTCTATATTCGCCCATCGGCTTGATGCTCCAGTAAACGTCCACTCACGAAAGCTAGCGGCTCATGGTGTTGCTAGCTCAGGGGCTTCTCCAGATCACCAGGAGGCAACTGGGACGCAGCAGCACCCCAGTGCTCCGCACTTGCATCGGTGTACAAACACACATCCCACTCGGCACGTGGGTGTGCGAGGGGGGTGATCTTGATCAGAGCGGCTTTCAAATTTTCCAGACTGGTCTGTTGAGCAGGGCCCCACTCGCGTTCGCTCAGTGGTAATTTTTGCAGTTTGGCCTTCTTCCGGCCGCCCGCCGTCTTCATGGCAGACTCGAGCGAGTTGTTCAACGGGCCCGTAATATGCGCGTACTGAGGGATGCTGACGCGCATCCAGTTGGCTGCACAGAGCAGTTGTTGGAGCGCACCGGCCGTAGTTGGCGATGGCATGTCCACGAGGACCTGGGTCCGCTCTGGGCAGTGGGTGACCCTCAGCCGAAATGATGCGACCGCACCATTTGATACGCGTCGGGAAGAAGACACATTTTCCTGGGTGAAGCCTGAGCCCATACTTTGCGCACCTCTCCATCACTCGATCAAAGAGGTCGCACAGCTCCTCTTTAGTCTTAGCTTACCCAAGTAGGTCATCTAGCCAGGCCAGCACCCCGTTCTGATCTCTTTGTGGAACATCTAATCCACAGCTTGATGGCAAAACACAACTGAGTCTTAAGATCCCATCGGCACTCGCTGCGGTCTATACATCCCGCGGTGCGTCACGAAGGTGAAGTACTGCTGGGATTCGGGGTCGAGAGTGAGCTGGCAATATCCGCGGAACCAGTCGCAGGAGAAAAATACTGTAGGGCCCTCAACATGGGTGATCACCACGTCAAGCTGTGGCATTGGGAAGGGCATCGGCTCCGTACAGGCGTTGACAGCACGGTCGTCGATAGTCATTCGCAGGTCGTTCACATACATCTTGGGCATAATTCGCGGCGGGGAACACCATCTGCTTCGGCTATTCTCACGGATCAGCATCGCGTCAAGGAGATCCTTCACGTGGGCATCTAGGGAGATACGATGCAACAGCGCGTAGCGCCGTGCCTTGCACTTGACGGGGACTGCTCCAGGCTTAAGGCGGACCTTAAACGGCGTGACCGTGACCGAAGGGTCCAGCCTGAACTGGACGCGGTAGTTGTCGGCGTATTTCTCAAACGATGCTTTAATGCGCTATTGTCCGCGCTCACTCAAGGCCCGGGCGACTGCATCTTTGAGGCCCTTGACAAAACGCCCATGGTCACGCGCGGCCGCCTCGGCGTGGGTCACGAGCTTGGGGGTGAAGGCGAAGTCTTCGAAAGGCGTCATGTCGCTGATTACCGGGTGGTCGTAGCAGGCCTTGTACTGCAGGCGCTGGATTTTGGACAGCGGGAAATTTTCTGCACGCGATGCTGCAGGGCCCACCGCACTGCCGCCTCCATCATAATCGGGTTGTCGATTGAGTGCTGGAACAAGCAGCACGTCGGCGGAGTAGCCAATCCGCTCCATGATCGGCCTGTCCACAGTGATGTTCAGGTCGGGGTCGTTCTCGTCGACTCAGCACCGTAAGTTGCGCAGCACCAGTGGCCCAGCAGATGTTGCGAGGGTTATCTTCGGCAAGAGGATGCTCCTTTTCAAGGCGATTAACTGCTTGCCCCCGGCCTCCGCGTAGATAGGCGTAGGTACTTCAGCTACTTCAAGCTCCGGGCGCTGCTTCACCAAGGTCTCCGGCGCTGAACGTGTGACCAGAGATTCGTCCGTGCCTGAGTCCAGGGGTGGCAAGTACCTCCACACCCTCGACCACGGCGAGGACGTGGCCCGTAGATGCTTGCGACGGGGCGATATCGGTGGAAGCAGCACTCGGTGGCACAGTTACCTTACGGGAGCTAACGGGGGTTTCCTTTCTTCTCTCGCGCGCCTCGGCAATCAGTCTGTCCGCGTCACCAGGTTGCGCGGAGAGGCAATGACGAACACTGTGGTCGGGTGACCCACACTTGAGGCACGGCAAGCGGGGCGCTTGACTTCCGTCGTCGTGGTCCGACCCGCGACTGGGCTTGAGCTTGCTGTAGCAGGGGTAGTCGAATCGGGGCGAGTCGGCGCTGGCTTCCCGTTCGGAGGCCGGCCACAGGCCTTGGTTTCCTTGGCCGGCTTCTGCCCGCTAACGTCTTCATTCCACTGCATGTACTGGGCAGCGCTTAGAGCAAGCATCCGACGATTTGACGCGGGGCCTTGGCGAACATCTCATTGCCCAGATTGTGGGCTTCGAGATTCTTGTACATGCCTGACTGGAGATTATTCATGCGCGATTGCGCTTCCTTCAAAGCCGTGCTCATGCGTAGAGACTTCATCGCCTCATCAATGGCGAGGTAGTTGTCTCCGCCGACGGGAACGTTAGCCTCCAGAAAGTGGTCTACCCACTGCTCGTTACTGATCGCTTTGGGCGCACATCCAAACTCGAACATGGCAATGCGCCGACGCGTGTTGCCTTCGATGCATGCGACGACGGGGACGACGAACGGGCGGTTCGACGGCGTCTGGTAGGCCGCTAACGCCATGGTGTAGATTTCATACTAACGCATGAACGTCCGACGCTCTTCGAAGGTGCTGCCACGATACGTGGGAGCTGATGGCAGCGCAGGAGCGTTGAGGACCGGTGTGGACACATCGGACATGCTCACGTCACTCTGGCCCGCCGGCGGGCTTGGCGATGCGGGCTCGCTCGCGAACGGGTTCACAATTGGGGCGCTCATGCGCCGCAATGCGCGGTCTCTGCAGCTTTGTTAAAGGTCTGCACGTTGAGACGTTCTTGTTCTCGGTTAGCTTGAAGAACGAGTTGTGTCTTACCGAGCGGCGGTTTGTGGCGGAGTCTTGTCGCCCTCCTTTAACTAAGGAATTCTTTCGAAAACGAGGGGGGGAAGGATCGGCGTCGCTTCGCTAGTGGTTAGCAAAATGTAAAACTGTGTGTATTTGAGAGTACTTAGAGGCCTAGCTGGGCGTCGACACGTCGAGCAGTGTCGAGTCGGCATTGCAGTTGATTCAAACGTCGTGACGTCGGGCCGTCACTGGACCGGGCCCGATCACCAAGCGGTCAAGACCGTCGTCTACGAAGAGGAACGACTCAATCGTGAGCCCGCCCAATCTGGGTGTTCCGGGTGTGCTCGCCACTGGTACGATGCAGACGATATTGTTTTCGCTGCCCGATACTTTCTATTCGGACTATATCCACTATGCTCCTGACGCCGTGCTGGACCGTCTCGTTTGTGTTGATGGATCGTGCAGTCACACCCCCATCTGACGTCGTGTCGGCATGGTCGGACACCTCTTCCGTGGCTTCTTCACTAGACCTAAGACTCCACGGGTCTGCCTCGGAGGAGTCCTCCGTAGGCCAGTCATCGTCGTCTCCTTCCCGACTACGTCTTCAACCGATGCGTAAAGCAAAGAAGAGCAGAAGACCGACCAAAGTGCCGACCCCGACTTCTCTATCTCTCAATTTTCTTGGCCTCGAGGCACCGCTCAGGTCATGACTCGGATTCGGCTCTTTCTTCAGCATGTAGCTCGCCGGGGTTTGAGGTCATTAAGATCAAAGGTCAGTCGAGGACCAGATGATGCAGCAAGTTGACCTTATGCGGGAACTGAACGTGTGTCTGGATGAGTTAGTGGCGACAGAGGCACGTAACGAGCAGCTCCAGACGCAACTGCATCAGCATGAAGAGGTATTCCAGTCCCTGATGGATCAGCACACTGTCCTGTACCAGCATTTCTTCCAGATGCACGCGCAGTACACCAACGCTGAGATTCGCCTTCGTCATGAAAGCTTTTTTCATCTTTATATTTTTTAATATTTGATTCCAATATATATGATAATTCAATAGCCATATAGGTTATTAAACTATCATATGGGGTAGAGTACTCATTGAGCTAGGGGGTGTAAAAACTTACTAAATTTTTAGAAACTCCGAATACAAAAAAAGTAATTTAAATAGACAGATATTAGGCGCTAAGGTCTATTGTCAAGAGGGAAACAGCCCAGATTGATCGCTAAGGTCTCTAATAATATTCTAAGTGAAAAAGGAAGTGAAAAAATTATTACAACCAGTAGGTAGGCTTGGAAGCAGCCAGCCATCCATCTTCTCACAATGCTGTTTACTCCTTTCCGAGGAGCTCTACGAGCGCGAAAACCTTTCAGTTCAATATACCGTATGCTGTTCAAAATGACCGGGTTTTAGACCATTATAAACTTGTTTAACGTTTTTTTTTTTGATTACCGAAATTACCTAGACGGTCAATGGACGCCTTCCCAAACCCACCTAAACGTTTTGATCATCCCCCGTTTCTGCGCAAGTTTAATTTTGCGGGTAGGTTTTTTTTTGGTCAAGTAAACAGAAATTCGACCTCCAAAACCACTTTCAAAGGTTTAATGTGTTCAACATGAAACGCACATATTGTGCGCATAGCTTACAGAAACATATACACTAATACGTGAGACATGCAGTAATTGAACATATTTCTAAATATTTTGTCTAGTGTAAAGATGTGAAGGCGCAAAAATTCGCATGACTTCATTGACGTTCCTTTGAGATTCTACCGAAGCCCCATTTCATCGAGCAAGCGGAGCGATCATGACGGAGGACGCTGAGTGGCTGCTGCTGGTAGCATCTATAATACGTCTGCCACGAGGGCTTCGCGATCTCCGTCGGCACCTCCGTCTGGAGTACCTGCGTGCTGAGCGCCAAAGACTTCTTCGGGCTCGACACTATTTGACGGTCGGGTGTCTGATGATGCATATTTGGTCGTCTTGGATGAACTTGTGGCTGCATGGAAATGACCTGAATTTGATAAACACAACAAGTCTTTGTCGGTAAGTCGGATATCCAGAAGAAACGATCTCTTGCGCTGATCGCTCTCACTTCCGGTGTTTTCTGGTTGTGCCTAACTATTCACCGCAGACAAACGTTCAAGTTCCTTTTGGATATGTTTCCATGTTCTATATTATCCCGAAACACTACCCAAAGGGGGAAGCGGGGGGGCATCCACGGAAATTGCAGGAGCTCCACTAAGTCATTGGCTTGCTGCTTGCGTTCTACGTGGGGTCCATGCAGAATAATGCTCTGTATGACTTTTGGGCCCCCCCCCCTCAACACTTAGTCGTATTATCAAGGATGCTGAGAGAGCACTAGCTCGGGCCCTCGTCGGATTCATACGAGCTCGTATATCGTGGTCTTCTCTTGCTCGTCAAAGGGCATGTGTCGAGCTGGTGGCTCAGCGCCAACCTTTACTGCTGTATTAGTGGGGCTTCTTCGATGGCACGAATTTCCGTGTGGGTATCTAAATGTTCGAATGTTTTAGTTAATGCTGTAAATACTTTATCTCTGCGTTTTCACATTCCACATTCTAGGTTTTGCAGCCACCCAACCCCGACGTTTAAAATGCGCACTACAACAGGTGGCTACAGGGGGCTTTGTGACAGGGACGCTCTGTGTTTCCACGGACGGGCTCATTGTATGGTTGAAACACAACCACTCGGAATTCTGGAATGACGGCGATATTAGCCTCGCATTTCAAGAGTGCCTTGCCGACCCCCACTTATGTCCCGACCCCCGCTATAGAGTCGTAGCGGACAGTGCTTTTCTTGGTGGAGGAAGAATGACAGGGAAAATCCATACTTCCTTAAAGGAAAGGGGTCTCAGCGGAGGTTGCTACCACCCGTTCGTTCTGTCGCGAAAACGTTGTCACGCGCTATAACGTTTGTACGACAGGCGGCGGAGTGGGGTATGGGCTCCTTCGCCAAAGTGTACCATCGACTGTATTTACATCTCTCTTTTGGAAAGGTAGAGTGCGCCATTCGTCTGGACAACTGTTCAGATTATCTAACTTCAGAGCTCGCACTGTCGGTATCAGTCAGATTCGTACTACACACGTTCACGGTCAAGAAGATAATCCATAACGTGTGTGATACATGCATCGCTCGTTCGTTCATTATACTCGCGATATTATGCACTACGCAGCACAACACTAAAGCGATCACGCCCGAGTGACTTCATGTTCTCAGTTGCACTACTGCGTAGGTTTACTTGTTGATAAGCTTCGCGAGCATCATCATCATTTCGGAATGTCGCTCTCGGGCCTCAGAGCATTCGAGCTCCATTCGTACCTCTAATTGGCGACGATTTTTCTCCTTCTCAGTCTTTCACTTCTCTTCTCGTGCACGTCAATCTGCTCTCTCTTCTCGAAGGCGATCACTCTCATGCTGCCAGGCGCGCTCTCTTTCTTCTTTGTCCCTCTTTTTGACAGCGTCTCTTTGAGCTTTCTCTTCGTGGCGCCGTAGCTCCGCTATTTCCGCTTTTCAGTCGCTATCTGCACGGTAAAATATCAAACGTTGCGTCATGTCGTTGGTATCGGATCCACGTGCCTCCTCAAACCCCGTAATCTGCTTCCAATGTTGTCGATACGCTTCGCGGTGCGCGTGTGCGTTTCGCTTGCGTAAAGGTCTCAAATCCCATTGTGTTAGAGCGCTTACTCGGTTCTTCGATGTTGTCTCTCACAACTGTAAGATCTTGGCCTCCGAGTCGATTGCTGACACTGGAGAGACGGGGGTTGCGAGCTTGCTCACGGGCGTCGGCTACAGCATGCCCCGGGTCACGAAACAGCACTGCTCCATCCGAAGACGTAATAGGTGGCGTGGTAGGTATCGGCTTCGGTGGGCGACCTGCACTTCTCTGTGGGACTTCTTGAGTGGATCCTTGAAGCCGAAATGTAGTGTTTGCGCCGGGCCTCGGTGACAGCTCCCCATTTTAGCTCGACAATGTTGGTTAGCACAAGCAGTCAGGCTGTCTATACTCGTTTGAAAGTCCCCGACGCTATCACCATCTACATGGTTGGTGTAAGGTTCCCGTTCTCTTTTTTTCGTCCGAGTCGGAGAGGTCGAGAGCCGCAGCAAGGGAAGCATTAAACGTTTTGGAACTAGTAATAGCAATGCCAGAGTACTGTGCTTCCGGAATCGGAGATTGAGAGTTTTGGGAATATTGGGCAAATTGCGAGACTACATTTCTCTCTTCACTGGCTGGAGAGCTACGGATAGGATCGCGTTCTTGCGAGACAGGCGTGTTGTCCTCACCGCGTCCATTAGCTACTGGCAGTGGGGTCCCGCCGCTAGACGCAGGTCGATTGATCGGACTCTGATTATCTTTCCCCTCGCTTTCTTCAGTCTCGACGCCGTTGAAGGATGTAGAAGTCCCGGCTTTTTCCTCGATGGCCATCTGATTTTTTTGCCTACATTATCGTCTTGTGCGCAGGTTTCACCTCGCCGTTGCTCGATGATCTTTGCTTGTAATAAAGATTTTTGAATTTTCGACATAGGGACTCCAAGTCTCACTCAACTGAGCTCCTGCCTCGGCGGGAGTTATACCGGATCGTCAGACGCTCCCACTCGTTCCTTCCGGTAGTAACAATCGTCTCTGCAATTGCACACAATAAACAATGATCTCGCACGGAGTACTTCGCGTAGCCAGTTCTGCGACCTCTCTTGTCGAAAACACGATATCAGTAGTGATCAGGCTCACAGTGGTGGAACCTGTTTTTGCGTACCGCCAGAATTCGTGCGTTATTGCCTCGGCTCTTCCTAGAAGATCGGGAAACGAAGAGCAATCCTTCGAGCCGCATATTTTAACCTCGCAAGAAAAATACACGAGGTTTTCACCTCGAGAAGTCAAACGTTCGAAATCGTATTCACATATGATTCTTTGTAATGAACGTATACGCTTGGACTCCAACTTTGGGTACTTCAGAGTCGTACTGCATGACACGCGCAGCTGACTAAAGATCGTGCAGATGCTGGATATCGCTGT
This sequence comes from Phytophthora infestans T30-4, assembly GCF_000142945.1. NCBI lineage: Eukaryota > Oomycota > Peronosporomycetes > Peronosporales > Peronosporaceae > Phytophthora > Phytophthora infestans. The sequence continues at coordinate 260,106 of NW_003303662.1, read as the reverse complement.
GCTGACATCCGTCCCATCCGCATTGGCAAACAAACCACAACGCGTTCCTGTATGCTACCGTGATCTCATTTCCCGGGAACACATCTCTGACGGTGGCGGTCGCCACCGTCAAATGTCTACCCGTTTGAGCCTCGTGGAAGCGAGCATAGGGATTACAGGCATGATTGGTCAGCCAAAAGAGACTACCAGTCTCTCTGGCGTCAATACCGTAACGCTGTCCAGATTCAGCTGGTGTCTTCAGATGGAGCATGTAGCCATGTTTCGGTATCCATTTGCACACGGAAGACCAAAACCCTCGATGTTACCAAAATGTTCGCCAATTATTGTGTCCTTTGGGATAGCGCGAGTAGCAACTTGACCGAGGCCGCCTCGGAACAAGCTATGTTACCAAAAGGTTCGCCAACTATTGTGTCCTTTGGGATAGTGCGAGTAGCAACTTGACCGAGGCCGCCTCGGAAAGAGCTTTTTTTGCAGATGACAATGCATTTACCATCTCTTAAGGCATTTCCACACATACCCACAAAAAAGAGCAATTTCCACGGTAGCAAAAGCGATTGAACTTCGCATTTTGGCAGGTCGAAACATTGCAAAGCTCCCGCCAGTGACACATCCCACCTGTTGACACAGAGGCAAATTTGTTGTAGGCTGGTGTGATGTGGCCGTGGAGACGCTCCACATGTTCTGGCCAAGTTGCGAGTTCCCAACATTTTGGTCCTCTTCTTATCAACGACGTAAGAATTGGATTTCAGCAGCTGAATCGGCTCGATACCGGCATATTTATAGTTCGCTTTTAGTGCATCAAGCCCTTTCTCTTAGCTTCAATATACATTTCTATTAGTTTGATAACGTTCCGGGCTTAAAATACGTGACTAAAAACGTTGTTTTCGGTTAGGTTTTATTCCAAATGGAACGTATTAATCTATAGGTTTGGTCTAGGCCGTGTACGTTTATAAATGATCAAGGAAAGAGGCACCAAACAAGAACTCTCAAAAATATGCTGGTGCACCAAACAGCTTAAAGGCACGAAACTAAAAATGTTAGGGCACCAATCAACTTAACCCCTTGGTTCCCGATGTCGCGTTTTAAGACACAGTTTGAAATAGAGAATGACTCGAGCAATATTTAAAGTAAGTAATTTTGAGCTCATCAAATTCAACCGGTCATTGCAGAAATTTCAGAAACGAGACAATACGCAAATCAGCCGTGACTGGACCTTCCCGCGACCAGATACTGTCGCAGACGTTCCCTTACATTCCCGATTTTGCCGGATGGCGCGCATCCGGTCAAGCACCCGACGGAAAAGGGCTGAGGTCACTGCTGTTGCACGCGATATCGACTTCGGCCATTTCCGACGGCAATTGAAGGCGGTGTGCTGGACGTTGAAATCTCCTTGCGGCTTAGATAGGGGATGGAGCTACAAAATTTCTGATGGATCTAAGGTTTTTGTGCAGTTGTCACTTACGCCTTAAAGTCCGGTTTGCTTGATGACAGTGGCAGTGCGCAAGACGAAGTCGCTGCGGACTAAGGCGAGATGGCCGAGGTATTGTCAAGTGTCGTTGCGGAAGGGAGTGGCGAGTTGGAGGCGATAATAGAGGGTGATGGCGTATTTGCTGAACCTGTGGTACGTGACGAGGACCCATACGAGCTTCGCAGATTGACACGAGTGCCCAGCTCTCACAAAACACTTTCAACGAGCTGTTTGGGTCGCCTAGTGAGTCCGATGACGAGCACTCCCAGACCGCAGTTGGGAAGGCGTTTGACATGGTACCGAGTAATCTGCAAGTCGACGCTTCCCAGCGTGATGCGGCTGCGAGTTTGCTGCTGATGTCGGGGGCGTCTGGAGCTGACAGCGACACCGAGAAAGAGTGTCATGCTGCCACGACGGAACGTGCTCTACACCCACGTTATATAGTTAAGAAGGACGTCAGTTTTATCCCCCAGGACGAGAACATGAGCTCCTACGAAAGTTTTAGCTCGGGAGAGAGTGACAGCGGTGTCCCCGAAGAAGAGGACGAAGATGGTGACGCCACGGGTCGTGGTGATTGTGTCGACAATGGTGATGTCCTCTCCGACGATGATGCAGTGGAAATGGACAAAGCTTTTGTCCCTTCGCTTCAAGTTGACAAATATTCACTGGGTAAGGACGCGGTGAAGCAGCGCGAAAATGAGCTGTGTTCTATAAAGGGGACGGCCGTTGCGTCAACTTATGAAGAAAAAGAAGGTTTGAATACTGAGCAGGCGTAGCCAGTGGCGGCATTACGCGAGAATTGCCATTCACCTCTTCTTACATTCTTTTACTTCTGTCCTTAATCAATGTGGGTCATGATCAATGAAGAGACCAGCCAATACGATCTCCAGTAAGTCGGTCCACGCGTGCAGGCAATCCAATCTATTCAGTCGGACCGTCGACGGGAGACGCTGAAGCAGATTCGTCGATGATTGAATGCAAAATCGGGGTATCAAACGCACGAGATTGTGCACATCATCGGCCTTCTATTCGTTCGAACGATGTGCGCGCAGAAACAGTGGATCGCAGCACACTGACAATGGTCGAAGGCGGCACCGTTCCGGCGGAAACGTTTGGTCGATATATGGGGCGCAATCGGTGTCAAAATATAATGCGTGACCTGAACTTTGTCGAAAACCAGTCCCGCCGCACCCTCAGCAAGCTCTGGAAGCTCCATCCTGTTGTGGAAAAGATTCAACAGTGATTTCTTGTCGGGTGGTCTCTCCCTGCTGTGTTTTCGATCGATGAATGAGTTCTTCTTTTGACTTCCAGGCGAAACACGACTCGAATGTTCACGCCCAACAAGCCACATAGCAATGGCTCTAAAATCTTTATGGTTTATGATTCAAAAACCGCATACTCGCACATGTTATTTTTAATGTCTATGTCATAACTTACGACTTCAAGACCCATATCTAACACTTTTTGTCGTCACTTTCAAAATTTGACATGTATGCTGGCAAACGAGATGGTCGCGACGAGGGTGAACCAGCCGTTGATCATAAGACGGGAGCTGCAGCAGTCGTCAGAAACTTGAAGATAATACTTGGCACCAGTGTTCGACATGCGTGGGACGCAGACGGCGTGGACCGCTACTATTCGTCGGCTCTGCTCACCATTGAGCTGCTTGGCATGAGCGTGTACGTGATTGGCACCATCATGATAAACAGGCTTGGGTTTGACAAAAACATTATTTAGAAGCGCCAGACGCGTCCAGCTCGAATCCCTCGAGCATCCCTTACGTTCTCCCGCTCAGTAGCCGTGCCTAGTATGATTTCTTTTCATTGGTGGAATTGTAAGCCGGTGCACTACTTGTGCACAGGCTCTGCAATGACAGAATCGACTATCGGTAGGAAGGTGAAGCAAGTGGGTCCGATAATAGTACCGTGCCCAGCGACAGTGAACGATTATCAGCGGTGGTCGGGCGGAGTTGGTGCGCACGATCAGCTCCGCCTTCAAAGGTACTCGTTACAGACGTCTACTAAGTTCGCCAAGTACTACAAGAGCTTGGTTTTAGGCTTTATCGACTTAGCGCTGGTAAATGCCTACATTTCACACAAGGAGACGGCAGCAATCACGGGTGCGACGGCGATGACACGTGGCGAATAGTACGGTGTCCTCCAGAATCAGCTTTTCCAGCTCAAGGCTCAAGGATTTTGATGGCATCACCGCGACTCCACCGCCCTCCAACCAAACTCGCAGAAGGACGCCGCTCGAAGTCACACACGCTTTTGAGCAGTTCGAAGACTGGGTAAATGTGAGTGTCGTAGAGAAGCGACGACAGAGGCCATGCAAGGTGTGTGCTCTCTTACGCACGAACAAAAAAGCGAAAGTCGCTCGCGACTACCTACTTCTGCGAACGCTGCACCATCGATGACGCTAAGTGATGGCTCTGCAACAAGATCGATCGTCAGTACAAGGGTGTCGCGAAGACTTGTTTTAAATTTGGCACGACGACTTCGAAGACGGGCAATCAATCTCACGTACGTTGGGCAAGATGATCGTGTTGAGTTGCCCTGACCAAGAAATGGGGGCTAGAAAGAAGACTCGCCGAGAACTGCGACTTCCTGGCGAAGACGGCGACGAGCTAGCACTCACGGCCGGCTAGTCATCAGACCCGAGCCGCAGGCCCAGCCTGCGGAATTCAAGTGGACAGTCAGTCCGCCTTGGTCTCGCAGTTACAGCGGGTTGCGCAACCGGACGTGCGCATACTCAACGTTCATCCACACATCCGTCTCTCGCGCAGGGTCAGCCTCTGGGCAGCGATCCGCAGGAGGCGGCTTCCCAGGCGACACTACAAGGCCTATGTGCAGCGAGCGGCCAGCAGCAGGGGCCGCTCGGTGGAAAAGCTGAGGGCGAAGCAATGGACGGAAAACAGTACGCATGCTGCGACGGGCTTAGCCGCGCTGGAGTGGAAGCGCATCCGTCGCATCCTTGGGCTTAGCCCCTGGGGAGAGCAGATCATCTATCGGCTCAAAGCTCGGGCCTTCTCCCTGTACGACGTCCGGAATGAGCGTTTGGGGTGCCCACATCCTCACTGCTGCCATGAAGCGGATGTCGACCTAGTCCACATTTTCTGGACTTGCCCGGCTGCGCGCTCCCTGCGAGGGACATTTTCAACCCCCTGGACGCGGCTCGGTCTCAACGAGAGCGATGTGGAAAAGGCTTGCTTTGGCCTGCAACTACCAGTCGTGCCGGACGCCTTGTGGGAAGCGGTTGCACACCACAAGTCTGTCAAGAGAGACAAGACTGCGGACTTGGAGGAGGCCGTCACTGCCTTGGCAGAGGGGTGTTGGCGACTCGGGGCAGCGCTATACTTTCATGCCGTTTGGCGGTGGAGGGTGCAGTGCTTTGATGAAACCAACGACGTGACAGCTGCCCACCATCGACCTTTGCTTGCCAACAAAAAAAACGCTTACGCCACGGCTACAGGAACATGCACTTGTATGTGCAGCCGTCCGGACGTATGCGAGAGCTGGCGGCAGCTGCAGGGATTGTTACCAGGGCTCTATGGAGTTCGTGGCGTGGTTCGCATCAAGTGGTGCAGCCTGACGATCCGGCGTGCAGATACCTTCTCTTCTTTGATGGGGGCTCGAGAGGCAACCCGGGTCCAGGCGGCTCAGGAGCTGTTGTTGTACGGTTAGCGACGGATGGAGGTCCGTACCAGATCGTCTGGGCTGGAAGTATGTCCTATGCTGCTAGCACAACGACCAACAACGTGGCCGAAAACATGGGCTTGCTCGTTGGGATCAAGGCCTGCAAGCAGTACGGCTTCACGCCACTGCACGTGGTGGGCGACAGCGCGATGATCATTACGCAGCACGCCCACCGGAAACCGCCGCGCGCACGACATTTACGGCCGCTGTATTGGCGCTGCCGACGACAGCTTGCCGGCCTCCAGGTGCAGACATGGCAGCACCACTTGAGGGCGCATAACAAGATGGCTGATCTGCTGGCGAATCGAGCGATGGATTCACTGCGGAATACTCAACTAAGGCTGGACATGGCTCTGCTGGACACGCCGAAATGGCGCGCGCTAGTGAATCTTGCGGGTGGAGACATAAGCCACTGAATCTTGAACAACACGGAGGTGGATTCCCCGGGAGCCACAACTGCCACACTTTAGGGCATGGCGGCAGCATCGGGGAATGGCTATTAGGCCACTGCCAGTGCACAGCTGTAGGATGATTGAGAGGCAGCCTACAGGACGGACATAGGAAGTCGTTAGTGACTAGAACTAAGTGACATCAATGTACCTCACTGAGAAACGAAACGAAACGAAGACGGCGACGACGAGAATGAGAGCGGTACTTGCTGCGTGTCAGGTGATGAGCGTAAACTCATGTTGAATCGAGTGCAAGTTTCCTAAATTGATGCACCTTTTTCCCCACTACTTTCCATCTGATAGGAATCAAGATGCAACTTTCTTTCATTTTTCTCCGGCTCTGATTTGAATGGTAGGAATCTACGACATTGAGGCCAAGCTCACGTCTGCAATGGTGTCAAACTTACGACATTGAATAATAAACCAGCTCACAACTAATACCCCTATACGCATGTGGACAGGCTACTACATACAAATCCATGTACACAGTAAAACACCACGTCGTTAGATAAGACAAAGATTAGCGCGTTCTCGATACACTTTTTCGGGAACCTAGGGAGTAAAGGCACGAAACAAATTGTTTATTACCCACTACGCACTTGTTTATTACCCACTACGCACTTAATAAAATGATATCGGGGATGGATGTCATGTCGCGCAAATCTTGAAAGCCACCAGCAACGGCGGCAACATTATCACCAAGGTAGCCCCCTGCATGACCAAGGGAGCACCAACACGGCTCTAAGTATAGTTAGTTAGGTTATGCCCAAGCCAACCTCTGAAGCGCCTACAATTTGAAGCACTGGCACCGATTCGTTAAACTCTGTTTTGGATGCACTGAGAGAGGCTGCATCACCCCTCCTTTTACACCCTAGCCCTGTTTGATGACTTAGCACAGCTATTTTATTAATAGCATTAAAACAATAATTGCTGTGAAAAGGAATTGGGAACCGTAATTCTGGCGAGCAATTTAATCGCTTGAACAAGGTGTTCGAGAGGTATCGTGGAAATCAAGATTGATCTTCTAAGAGAGCACCAAGAAAACATCGTTCGAGCCTAGAAAAATGATGACATCACGTATCGCTGGGGCCGAAGAGAAGACTTCAGATGCTCTAGTCGCTGTTGAACGTGTTATTCACAAAATCCGCAATTATTGCAGAGCAGGATAAAAAGTTAGCTTTCGCCCTTCAGACACACCTGCAACCCGAACATCAAAGCGACAGCCAAGTATTGACCAACTAGATCGATGAAGCTATCGGAGTCGCCTTCAAATCTCCGAATTCAGCTAGAATCTACAACGTCAACTCGACACAATTACCCCCCCCTTCCTTCGAGAAAGGTTTGCAATAAGCACTTCCTCAATAAGCAATATAAAGCCTGGGCAGCAACTTCTAGTGCTGCGTAAGTGGGTAGCTTTGTATCTGGAAGTGTCAAGATCATAAGGACTGCTCTGAGATGAAGCAGCATCAATATCATATCAAACAGCAACGCGGGGAGTAAACGCCTTAGTCGACGTATTCAACGCGGCGACCACGTCCTGTCCTTGCCGCTGTAATCCCGCTATGAATCAACAAACCAGTTCAAAAACACAGCAATGACGCGCAAATTGCAGCAAACAGCAAAGACAATTGGTCGAGGAGCGCCTACAGCTACCAAGCCAACCCGATTGGGGAATGTATCGCAGGGAACGTCTGGCCGCGACGCTGAAGAACCATGAGCACATGGTTCGCGCGCGCCTCTTCAGCATGGCTCACATTTGATAACAACACGAGCGTGCGTATGGATGCAGGTCGATCGTTAGCTAGTGCTAAACAGGACAATCGGTATCTTTATTACTTATTGTTGTATCGTAACAGCTTTTTCACACAAGAAAAGACTGATACTGGACGTCGCCCAAAACTGGCATAAGTGAGTGGCATATGCAATCTCTAAATATAGCGCTAAACATAAAGCGTGCACAGGTAGAGAATGGCGATGATTTCGGATGTAATGAGCATGTTGAAGGAAGGGAGATGGACATAAGCTACCCTTCCTAAAAACATCCAAGATATAATTTTCGTACCTGCCTGAGGCTAGGGTGCATAGCTCAACTTAATTGAGAATGTTTTTACGTCTCTCTAGACGGGCACAGGTATATCGTCTATCAAAGGACTTGACATATAGGCCCATATGCTAGTTTTGGGCGGCGTCCACTGTATCAAGTATTAACAAACGATGATTTATTGGCATCGGAATCAATTACGAAACATTGATATTTAGCTGACTTTGATTTCTTCATAGTCCGAAACAAATGCACTCACACTTGACGTCGAGGAGCTTTGCTGCATCTGATGCTAATATACTCTCTACAAGTAGCAGGCTCAAGGTTGAATTTTGCGTTGGTAATTATGTGGCATTTAACCTTGGCAGGTTTCAGCTTCGGACATTGGCAAACATCCACGAGCGAGCGATTCTAGTGCAGGCCACACGCGTTGTCAATGTTTTAAGGACTGATTGACGTTCGCAGGACAACCACAACGTGGCCACTGTTACTGTGGTGGAGTGGTTCTCGCAAAATTTTGTAATCCTGTCTCACACACCTTGCCCCGGACTACCGACTGACAGATGGGATTTTCCTATAACCGTGAAGTTGCTGAGGGATCACCATGTGCACCCGTCGGTGGGGCTGGTTACACTCCTCCTGTGGACTTTAAGGGAAGCTTAGCCTGCGGTTGGCTCCGCCTTGGCGAGGCGAATGATGCTGTGTGTGTGGGGGTGGGGAGGAGGGGTAGCTGGAAACTCTTCAAGCTACGCGCCGGGTAGGCTGTCGACCTTGATCGACTTAAGGTGTTGTTGTTCCTTTACGGGGGGGGGGGTCTTGTTCTTTGCCTTGCTAGACTTGACCACTTCCTATAGCGAGGGCGTTAACGGCTAGAGTGAAGACGATCGGCCGGGCAAGCTGCAAACCACGGCGACTGACACGTGTACTTGGTAGACTTGACTTGGTTACTGTATGGGCCACTACAAATTTACGCTACAGTCCAAATGTCACGGTACACAGCTCGAAGATGGACTCTTTATCCTTTCGGACTGTGTCCGAGCGATCTGCTGGCTGCAGAAGTCGCATACCACGTTCAAGGAAATGTGCCCTCCAACACAATCGGCAGCGTTTAAAACTTCGAGTGGAACGCCTGGCCGTCGACAAGGGTGGGAATTTACGTTGGACCTCCACGTTTACGAAACGGTAAGGAGCTTAGCACTCAGCTCGCAACATTAGGTAGAAGCTCAGTTGTGATTTTCCTTCTTACAAGAGAAGTGCTCAAGAATAAACAACAACTTTACGCTTACGTGATTATCCTAAGTTTCTACGTCAGCCTGCTAGATACATGACCCCGACCTAAGGAGGATTACCGCGATAAGTTGGTGGAGAAGCAAGGTATCTTCACGCCGAAGAATCGTAGAGCCGTAAGCACGGAGTCAGCCGCCCCTTTGGTAATGGAGCGCCAAATCGGAGGAAAAGGGAAGTGGGAACGCTATAAGTGCCCACGGTTCGTCCGGTGAGGGACATGGCGGTGAGACAAGAGAACAGGGTGGGGGATGGCCGTCTCCACTACTGCCCGAGTCGCTCTTCCACGCTGAGACCTACAAAGAGGACAAGTGCGCGCCAAGTATCACCGGCGAGGAAGTAGAGATGTTCATGTGGTAACTGGAACGCCTTGATCATCCGATTCTGGAGACCGGAGGGACGCTAAAGGGGAAGCACCTAACTACGGAGCAAAGGTACTTGAATTAGTGAAATAAGCCATGTCAGAACCAGAGACACCTGGGAACCGAGAGTGGTTGGGTGTCGTCTTGGAGCACTTTGCTCGGTGACCTGGACAGCGTGAGAAGCTGAAAGCGCTCGTTTCAGGAGCGCCCCGAGAAATGGCGTTCTCATTCGACCCGTCGCGCTCATCACTGACACCGCCCGGGGATCCTGGGAATACTAGGGCGCCAACCCCCCCATCGAAAGTGACATCGGAAGTAAGGCACACAGAGGGTAGAACGACCCCAGGAACGGCTACACACCGTTCGGAATGGCCTAAAGACCAGATGGTAACGCCAGATCGATCGGTGGCTACGCCTCCGATGTAACGGGCCAGGTATTTACTCCGTTACTTGCTTACACTATAGTGTTGAGGAAGCTCGCAATAGGACGACTGAGTCTTAGGTTTAAGGAAAAACCAACTCTGACTTTATTTTAGGACCAAGGCCACAGCCCTGACCACTCAAATACACGTCATAGTCCAATTGGCTAATAATGGGTCTGGCTCCCCATATATCAGCCAATGGCATGGCAGCATTTCAGCACACGCTAGTCGTGTGCTGATGCATTTACTTATGTAAAGAAATCTACCTACTTATGTAATGGAGGGGCCCATTACATTACCCCCTCTTAAAGTTGCGCTTACGCAACATTAGCACTGATGAAGAACATTGGAGAAGACTGCTGGAACGGCGGAGATAGCGGCGACACTCGCGACATCAAGCCACTGGCGTATCAACAAGAGACACCACGCTCGGCATCGAGCGTGCAGAGTGAGAAGCCATCTTAGGCAACAGCTTGGAGGCCACCGGCGCTGGCGCTGGTGTCGAAACACGCGGGCTTCGAGGAGTCAGGTGAGGTTCTGGTGGAGTGGAGCTTGGACCGTTGGAGTTGCCCTGAGGCGCATCGCGATCTTTGCGACGTCGTGTCCGAGCGGGTAATGGAGCATGCTCACGCGCAGTACGCGTGAGTTCGATTCCCACGGAGATCAAACTCCTGGACAGGTGCACGAGCAGGTGTTTTTGCAAAGAAACGCTGGCACGATGATCACCACAGACGCAAAGACTGAGCGCCGACTGGAGACTTCCTTGTGCTTGGGGATACGCTCATCGTGGAACGTCCACGATGTTCTAGCAGACACGAGGATCACGAAGACAGCGCTCGAGGTACTTGAGACCGCGAATACGGGGACGACAACCACTTCACTCAGTTGACTGAGCGACGATGTGCAACTGCACAGCGTACGGAGAAGTATCCTGAAGACCCAGGCGACTGCGACGTCGGAATATAGGTGACCTGCGAGCTGGGGTTTCACTCGTCGTCGTGGAACCTCGCGTCACTCACGCGTCACTCACTCACTCACTCGCTCTCACTCACTCACTCACTCACTCACTTGTTCACTCGGCTTACTCACCGAGTGGCTCAGCGGATAGTGCCGAGTTCTCGTGTAGCTGGTCACCGGTTCGATCCCGGCGTCAACTCCAGTTTTCTTCTTAATCATCATGGCGACCTCCGTGTACCCGCGGAGGCTGGTCGCCTTCTTCACCGTGGGTATCAGCACCCGGCTCACTCACGCTTCGGAACGTGAGTGTCTTCTCGTATTCGTTCACGATGTCGGGAACGTCTTCCCGCAAGCGACTGCGCGGCTCCCAAGTATCTTCACCTGGGGAGAGTCCCAGCCAACGCACGCGATAGTGTTGTTCCTTGTCCCGCAGGGCGCGACCCTGTGGAAACGCTTCAGTGTGACCGTCACGGGTACCATGACACTGGCGAAAGTCGTGGTCGACGATTCGCTCAACGATCCAACGCTGAGCGCCCGAAGAGTCGATCAAAGGAGGAGGACCATCTCGCTGGAAAGTTGCCGCGTCACTCGAGGACAAATCAGCGTCCGGGATCTCGGAAGGATGGTATATCTTAAACGTCCGACGTAGAACGTCGGATGTAGCCGTAGTGTCGAAGGAATATCCAGAGTGTAAGCGTCACCAATGGTCTTGATCACCGTAAACGGCTCAATAAAGCGCGGCGCGAGTTTGTTCGCGCCGAGGTTGGTAACCGCAGCGTTTCTGATACCTTCAGTCGACAGGAGCACTCATTCGCCTGTCGTAAACGTGGCTGTGTTCTTGCGGCCAGTCTTATCAGCGTTCTCCTTCTGCTTGTCCACTGCGTCCTGCAGTGCGTCACGAACATAGCGGGCGACCGCTTGGCGCTGTAGTACGAAGTCGGAGACGACTGCGGAGTCGATTGGTCGCGCCGCATGCTTCGGCGCGTAGTTAGCCGGCGCAAGTGGGCTCAATGCGGAAAGTGTCACTGCGTTGACCGATGTGGGGACTGGGGATACACCCGAGATATCATTAGCAACCGGTGTGTGTACCGGTTGACCTAGTACCGGTGTTGCCGCCGGAGACATCGGAGCTGGAGTAGACGGCTTGTCGGCAGCTTCTTGTGGAGACACACGGCGCTGTGGGATGGCCCACGGCGAGAAGAGCAGGGACACGCGGGTGTCGCGCGTTGTTAATGAAGAAGGGCGTCAGCCCAGTCGACGCGTGTCGCGCGTTGTTCAGCGCGAACTCGGCCAGAGGCAGAAACGAGCTCCAGCTGGAGAACGATGTCGCGTAGCTTCGAAGGACGTCTTCGAGGACGCGATTTACGCGCTCCGTCTGGCCGTCCGTTTCCTGATGGGCTGCTGTCGACATCAACAGCTTCGAGCCCAGTATCTCGAAGAGCTTCGACCCGAAGGCCGACGTGAAGCGCGGGTCGCGGTCGGAGACGATGGATTCAGAAAGACCATGATGGCGGAAGACCGCATCGATGAAGTGCACCGCGGTATCTGCCGCGGTGATCGAATCCGACACCGGAATCAGGTGGACCATCTTGCTGAAGCGGTCTACGAACACCAAGACACCTGAGCGTCCTTTAGCATCGGGTGGGAGCCCGAAGATGAATTCATCGACACCGAGCGCCAGGCCTCGGTGGCCACCGGTAGAGGACGCAGGGGGGCTTGCGAAGACGAGGCAGGTTTCACGCGATGGCAGATCTCGCAGGTGCGCACCCACTTGCGTACCCATTTGTACAGGTGGGGCCAATAAAAGTCGCGTGACACAGCGGCAAATGTCTTCTCGCGACCGAGATGAGCACCCAGCGAGGCATCATGAAACTCATGGATAATCCGTGAGCGCAGATCGGGGTCGCTAGAAACAACGATACGTGGGAAATCGAAGTTGTCCATGCTGTACGTCAGCAGCTCGTCCTCGAGACGATATCGGTGGATTTTGTTTCGTACAGAGCGGGAAAGGGCTCCCAGTGTATCGGCGCTGGGAGAGCGGAGATGCTCCAGGATACTGGAGCACATCGAGTCATGGTCGTAAGCAGCTCGGATCTCGTCGCGAAGTGGCATTACCGGGAAGAAGCTCGTCAGGTTGACGCCTGACGCCTCGCACGTGGCACACTCGTCTACATCGTCTTCATCCAGCGAAGCTTGTCGACCCAATGCACCGCGTGGGTCGTAGTCGGGACGCCGAGACAAAGCGTCGGCGAGAATGTTGTTCTTGCCGGGCTTGTAGTGGACAACGAAGTTGTACTCAAAGAAGAACGAAAGGCAGCGGGCCATCCGCTGGGAGAGATGAGGACTCTTCATCGCTGTCCTCAGCGATGCATGGTCGGTGTACACCGCGAAGGTATCCTCACCCAACAAGTACACTCTGAACTTGATCAGAGCGTAGCACATCGCAAGGAGCTCCTTGTCGTGAACAGGGTAGTTGCGCTCCGCCGGATTCATCTGCCTGGACTGGTAGCTTACGACACGCTCTCGACCTTCTTCATCGAATTGCATCAGCGCACAGCCGATGGCAAAATCACTCGCGTCGCAGACGACGTGAAAAGGCTTCGAGTCATCCGGGAGCGCGAGGATTGGGGCCTCGGCGAGACTCTTCTTCACCGAGTCGAAGGCGGCTTGATGTCCGGAAGTCCACGACCACGACACATCTTTCTTCAACAACAAAGAGAGCGGCTGGATCAATCCGGCGTAATTCTTCGTGTACTTGTGGAGATAATTTGCGAGACCCAGCCACTGACGCAGTTCAGTGGGGTTCTGTGGAGTAGGCCACGCACATATCGACGACCCTTTCTCGGGGTCGGCGCGGACGCCGTTCTTGCTCACAAAGCAGCCAAGCACCGGAATCTCCGGCGCGTCGAATATACACTTCTTCAAGTTGGCATACAGCTTGTTTTCGCGCATCACTTGGAAGACTTGCCTCAGATGCTTCAAGTGGACTTCGAGCGCGCTGAGGCCTCCCTCAGCGCGACTGTGTACGAAGATGTCATCGAAATAACTCGGTGCGAAATCGCGGAGCGGGCGCAGCACATGGGGTATCATGCGATTGAACGTGGTGGGAGCATTCTTCAAGCCTTGTGGCATAACAAGTCACTCCCAGAGCATACCACTGGGAGTGCTTACCGCTGTGAGCGGTATATCGCTCAGCCTCATGAGGATTTGGTAGAACCCATCGGTCAAGTCGATGGCGCTGAAGACCTCACTACCCGACATTGCGTCGAGCACAACGTCCTTCCGAGGAATCGGCATCTGGGCAGGGATGGTAGCGTCGTTCAGCTTGTTGAAGGCATGGACGATGCGCCATCCGCCCGTGGCTTTCTTAACACAGAAGGTCGGACTCGAGTGCGGCGATGTGCTCTCACGCACATGACCCGCCTTGCGGCGGCTCTCGAAGAAGTCATCGATAGCTTGGACCTGATCTCGCGGGAGCGGCCACTGCCGCGTCACACAATACTTCGAGCCGGGCACGAGATCGATCTCGTGGCGAATTCCTCAGTCAGCTGGCAACTCAGCTGGGATCTTATCCGGAAATACATCTTCATATTCGCGGGCGCACTCGTAGACTGGATTGCCGGATTTGCGTAGCGCTTCCCAAGACTGCGCTGCGAAGCGCTCCTCGCGGGCCGACTTCGGTTCAGCGCTCTTTGGACGCGAGACGTTGTCACTGACTGCATTCACTTCGAGCGACGCCAATTGGGCGTCGGTGATCAGGCAAATCTGTTCGATTTCATCGGCCTTGAGGCCGCGAAGACCTGGAAGTCGAGTGATCGACCCTGCCTCGCCAGGCGGGTTTGCAAGCTCGAGTGTTCGTCGGCGGCCAGAGGTACCTTCCACATATTCAAGCACGCAGACCGACTCCGTCGGTGAGCTGGCACTTGGTACGGGCTCTCGGCGAGGTTTCAGCCGACGCCGCTTCGACTTCCTCTTTCGCCGCTTCGAGTGCGAACTTGAGGATGATGAGTCGCTCTCGCTGGACGAGATGTCACCCCCCTCTAGCGGGAGCCCCTGCTCGACCGCGGTAGTGTTCAGCGGGAGCGCCAACTGCTCGACCACCGGCTCAATTGACGGGAGCCCCTGCTCGACCGCCATCTCGTTCGTCGCGGGAGCCCCTGCTCGACCGCCATCTCGTTCGTCGCGGGAGCCCCTGCTCGACCGCCAGTTCGTCTTTATCCCCGCGTCGCCGCGGGGTCTCGTCAGTTAACAGCACTGCGCAAGCCGTGCAGAGAGGGCCATCGCTCACTCTGTGCACAACGTGCGTCGTGGATGACCGGTCCACGACGGTGACGTGAGGCCAATCCTTCTGGGCGACCAGGAGGTGCGTGGACACCTCGCTCACATCATAATCACTGCGGCGCTTGACCGACCGGGCCAACCAGTCAATCTCTGGTTGATAGCGCGTCAGCCACGGCATACCCAGGATGCAGTCAAACGCGTAATTCATCTCAATGTCGAGGAAGTCGTCGTTGCTTCGGAAACCGTCGAACGTGTACGGAAGTGTAATCTCGCGCCGCGCGACGCGGCGTGATTTCCCATCAGGCAACTTGACAGCGACCTCCCCTCTACCTTTGCGGACAGTGATGTCCGACGGGAGTACCGACAAGCACGACGCGCGGAATAAGTTGTTGGTCGCTCCTGAATCAAGGAGCACTCGCAGTGGTCGCCGGGCACCGGCGACATGAAGACTGACAATGATCAATCTTGAATCGCTCGGCGTGGTGGTGGCATGAAAGTGTGCATGCAGCACAGGAGGGCTAGGAGGTTGGGTTGCCACCGGGGGACCCGGACCTCCATTCCAGTTAGTAGGGCGCCCCGCACCTACTGACCCTGACCGTTTTTTGGCTGGTCAGAACTCACGGGCTCGGCATCGACATGCGCAAGCACTGGAGCTGGCGCGCGGCACTCCGCCGCGCGATGACCGACCTTCCGACAGCGGAAGCAGGTGAGAGAACGATTGTTCCGAGCACCGCTCCGACGCGCTACATGACGCTGACGAGTGCTCGTCGCATCGATAGCGTCGATGTCCATGGGCTCGGGAGCAGAATCCCGAGCTGAAGCAGATAGCGCGTGAGCGTATGACGCCGCGACCACGTAGTCCTCGCGTAGGGCGAGGGCGAATGCCTCTTCGAGCGTGGAGGGGTCCGATCTTGTAAGGCAGTAGCGCGTCATGCCTTTGCGCATACCGAACACGAATACATGAGCCTGAGAGGCCATATCGATCGGCTTAGACACGATGCACGACGCGAGGTGTCGTGTCTTCTGGACGTAGTCGCGCATAGTCATCATGCCTTGCCGAAGGGCGAAGAAGTCTGCCCGAATTCGGGATTCATCTTGCGGCGGCTCGAACGCGAGCCGAAGGTCACCCTGGAGGGTATCCAGAGTGGGGAAGACGTTGGGATCGACAACCAACTTGCCGAGAGCCCATTCCTTGGCTTTCTCAGACAACCGCGAGAGGTGGCAATGGACCTTCGCGGAAGGCGCCTCGATCAACCTCGAGGCGATGGCGATGTCGATCTCTCGAAACCAGCGATTCAGCGGAAGTCGATCTTCTCCGGCACCGGAGTAGGTGGACGTCTCTAGCTTCACGACGTCATTCGTGGAGATACGCGAGGGAGTTGACACTCGCCGATTCGCAGCGGCGAGCTCGCGTTCCATGAATTCTTGTGCCGCAACGCGCTGCTCGTCGGGCGTCGCTGAGCGCAGCAGCGACGTGACGACGACTTCTCCGGACACCGCCGCGAGGCGGTGGAGAGCTTCCCACTCGATCCGAGTGAGATGGAGAAAGGCAGCGTGGTCGAGGTCTTGGCTCATGTCGAACTTGGTCGTTGGAAGGACTACAAAGTGCTACCAGGTGTAACGGGCCAGGTATTTACTCCGTTACTTGCTTACACTATAGTGTTGAGGAAGCTCGCAATAAGACGACTGAGTCTTAGGTTTAAGGAAAAACCAACTCTGCCTTTATTTTAGGACCAAGGCCACAGCCCTGGCCACTCAAATACACGTCATAGTCCAATTGGCTAACAATGGGTCTGGCTCCCCATATATCAGCCAATGGCATGACAGCATTTTAGCACACGCTAGCCGTGTGCTGATGCACTTACTTATGTAATGGAGGGGCCCATTACATCCGAGGTCGGTGTCTACACCGATCCGATCGGGAGCAACGCCGGTTCGTTCAGTAGGGATGCCTATCCGATCAATGACGGCGTCGGCAAGATCTATGACCACGCGTGCCAAGTCTATGTCGACACCTGCTCGATCCGGAGCGGCATCCGCCCGATCTGGAACGCCGTCCAACGACTCTTGATTCCAAGCGCTGGTGGAATAATCGATTGAGCGAGCGCTCCGGAAACTGACGGTGTGTCGTGAATCAAGCGCTAGAACGCCACGCTCACGGGTGGCGGCGCCAGAAGCGCACTACACTCCTGGGTCGGCCAGAATGGAACGTACGGAGTTAGAACGGCTATCGAGCGCTCATCGAATTGAGTACCAGAAGCCTCCAATTCCATGAGCCCCGACACCAGCTAAGACCCCAATATCAGTAGGGATGCCCTTCGGACCCGTTCCCGCGGATCGAGACGTACCGTCAAAGGAGATTAGTCCTTACGGGAACGGGATGGTAGATGGAACGCCCAGGACGGGAACGCTCTGTTCTCAGTACCAGTCGATGACCCAGCCTACTGCCGGGTGGGGCCATAGTGGAACGCTACCTGTTTGCCCCGCAGCTCCCGTAGCACCGACTGAGATTTGACTCCACTAGTCACAACTCCTCGGGTGTATCAGGCGCGCCTCACAATGCAGCTCAATCGCCAATTAGTTCCCTCCACGCAGACCATCCCGATTGTCCTCAACCCTGGGGAAACCCAGCGGGCTTGCAAAATTTCGAAGCTGGGTGAAGAGAGCTGGACGGCTCCCCTGCTATGATGCTCTTCGAGCACGGTTCTCTGAAACCGATTTTCGTCTTGAGAGAAGTTTGCGCTTAGACTTCGCTAAGTCAAAAGCACGCCGTCAACTCTCGGGACCCTGTCCCCATCACCACGAGGCGCCACCGCCTCCCGCTCATGCTTCGAGCGCCGCTCATTCCTAGGAGCTGGCTGCTACAGCCACTGGTCGGGGCCTGAGCTCAGCTACCGACATGTCATCCCTGCGTTCTAGCGGCGGGAAGGATTGGCACCTGACGAAGCGGTCGTACGTCGTAGCGGCGAGGCAGTGGGTGTGCACGATCAAAAGCGTCGACGACGTCGGGGCGGTCCTGCCGGAGGGCAACCTCACCCTCCCATGTGTTTTGTGAGTCAAGATACCCCCTCCATTTCACAAGGTACTGCGTACATCTCTGGCGCCTCCGCCTCACCACAAGACGTTCCACATGGTAGTTAAGCTCGCCGTACTCGTCGACCAGAGCAGGTAGAGGCCGAGCCTCAGCTGCTCTCTCGCGTTGCTAGTCGCATCGACGGGTTCGCGCTGGAGCAGCGTGTGGGCTCTCTGAACCTGTATCTTCACGATACGCCTGACTCCCTGAGTCGCCATGCAGATGGTCTCGATAAGACGAATCACCGTGTGGACTGGTTTGAGCAACGAACGTCGGTTCAGAGCCGAGGCGCGGACCTTGAGCGTCAAGTCGATCAGCTGCAAGGTCCGCTCGGCTTGCTGTTGCATCTTGTGGCCCCTACACCATCTGTCGTTCAGCCTGCCGTGGTTCAGCCTCCTGCTGCTGTCGTGGCACAGCTACCGTTGATGGCAAGACCTCCGCGCTCCTCTGAGAAGGGTCCTGATATGGCTTGAGCAAGCCAACGTAAAAGACCGGATGCGTGCGCATCATCTTTGGGAGGTTAAGCGTATATGCTAGGCTCTTCTTGACCACGATCGTGAATTGTCCTATGAGCCGTGGTCTCAATTTTGTCTTAAATATTGCAGACACTGCATGCGTAGATAGGTTTTTAGCGTTTAATAAAATTTGGTCTCCGACCACAAACCTATCAACATTGCGTATGCCCTTGGTATCTGCATCTTTTTTCTGTGTGTCCTGGCCTTCAGCCATAGCGTCGCGCACCTGGCGCATTACGCTCAGTCTCAATAAGACAAGGTCATCGACTTGCTTGCGAGCCGCAACAGGGCTGGCATCAGCTAGCCGCTCGGCTATCCCTCCCCATAAGACCTGATCAAATGCGTGGCGGCGTCAGTGGGACGCGTTGGTTCACCAATCCGTTCAAATAAAACGGAGTGTAGCCTGTCGAGGCGTGCACGGCACTATTTAATGCGAACCAACGAGTGGGGGCATCTGGATCCAGCGTTTTGGCGTCTCAGCGCATGCGCTTCGGAGGATATCCTCCACAACGCGATTCACGAGCTCGGTTTGACCGTCGGCTGCGGATGGTCGGCTGTGTACATGTCTAAACGAGTGCCGAACACTCTGAAGAGGGACGTCCAGAGCTTCACCGTGAAGCACGGGTCTCGATCCGAGACAATTGCCTCAGGCAAGCCATCTTGACGAAAGACTCGGTCTAAAAACAGCAAAGCTGTACCTTCACCATCAATGTTGTCCGGCACCGCCGCTAAATGAGCCATCTTGCTCAAACGGTGTACCAAGACCCCAATACCGGTGTTTCCCACCTTATCCTTCGGAAGGCCAAACACAAAGTCCATACGCATGGACTGTCAACATCCCTTGGGAACAAACAAACTCGCCAACGGCGCTGCCGTGCTCGGCGCGAACTTTGTCCGTTGACAGGTCTCACACGTGCTTACACATGTGCAGACCCACTTGTACATCTTGGGCCACCAGTGCATCGATCCCACCGAGCCATAGGTCTTCTCCCGAGCTATGTGCCCCCCCACGGGCGTATCATGAACCTCATAGAGGATTCAATACTTTAGATCCCCATCATGAGGAACGCCTACAGAAGGATTATCTTCATAGTCGGTGCTGTAGTACAGCAGGCCGCCATCGAGCGAGTATCGATGCACCCTCGCGCGTAAGTGACCAGACAATTTCTTGTCAGAGTCCTTGAATCCTTCGCTCCAAAGGGTCCGTAGCAGCGCTACGCACATGGCGTCCGGTGCATACGCTCCGCGTATCAAGTCCGGCACTGATGACGTCACTGTCCGTGGCATGAGCTAATTTGTAGTCCGGCGTGCGAGAGCGCATCAGCTACCTCATTAAGCCGCCCCGGATTGTACTTCACCTCGAAGTTGTACTCGGCAAAGAAGGAAACCCATCTTGCCATTATCTCACAGAGATGAGGCGACTGTGTCGCAGTGCGTAGCGACGCATGATCAGCAAAGATCACAAAAGGCTTAGAGCCTAGCAGATGTAACCTGAATTTGACTAGAGCATACCTCATTGCAAGTAGCGCTTTGTCATGAACTGGATAGTTCTTCTCGACAGCTTTGAGCTGGCGAGGCTCAAACGACGTAATCACGCGTTCACGACCTTCGGCGTCTGCTTGTAGTAAAGCACAACGGATTGCAAAATCGGAGGCGTCACAGATGATGCTAAACGGACGATCCGGGTCCGGTAGGGCAAGTATCGAAGCCGGAAGGAGTCTCTCCTTCACAGCCTTAAAGACTCTGTCGTGCTCGATGTTCCAGCACCATGGTGCGTCCTTCTTAAGGAGATCTGATAATGACCTAGACATCTCTGCGTAGTTCGCGCTGTACTTGGGCAAGTAAATGGCTAAGCCTAGCCCCTTGCGTAAGTCTTTTTGGTTTTTGAAAGCCGGTCAGTCCACGATGGTCTTGACTTTGGCAGGATCAGCCAGTAACCCACGCTTTTCAATGAAGCACCCGAGGAATGGTATCTTCTCCGCGCTACAGACGCACTTATCAAAGTTGGCATACAATTATTAGCGCGCATGCCCTCGAGCATCGCTTGCACGTGGTCAATGTGGTTCTCCACGTCTGAAGTTCCGTGCTCAGCACGACTATGGACGAATATATCGTCAAAGTACGTCTGAGCGTACGCCCGGCGGGGCCTAAACAACTGCGTCACCAGACGATTGAGCGTTTCTGGTGCGTTCGACAGCCCCTGTGGCATGACCAGCCACTCCCAGAGCATACCGCTCGGAGTACTCACCGCTGTCAGCGGAATGTCGCTCACTCTCACGAGCAATTCGTAGTCCTCTAGGACCGCATCGTCCACGACGGACGAGGAGCTCAACTCCTCCTCAGGTCCCAGCAGGACCACCTCGTCTAGCATGCCTGCCTTAAAGGCTTCGCCAAACTCGGCAATGGAATCTCGTCCAGCTCTAGCAGAGCATCTACAGCAAGCATAGTGTCAAGGCTGATGTCGTCTTCGACCTCCCCCGTCACTGCATTGACGAGTGTGTACAGCTGTTCACAGCAATCACGCGGAGCCTCGCCGCTCGTCACGCTGGACACCTCGGCCGACGTCGAAGACGTCACAGACACCCTGTGTCTTCTTCTGCTCTTCCTCCGCGACCGAGCCCGGCCGGATGAGGGCGGTGTGGCAACATCTCCATCACCACCACCGGGTGCAGCAGCACCAACACTCCTCGAAGAGGCGACAGTGTCTCGCAAGACACTCTGCTGAAAGCAAAGAGGTCCTTGACCCTTACATAGTGAGCTACTTGTCACTTCACCTGCATCGATTGGGCTGCCCCCACGATTCCTCAACTCGCTGTCGACCGCGGCCCTCGGGCCACGCAGCGGTAGGTCATTGACCAGATCCGTACCACTCCGTGGATTACACGCCACTCCGTGTTCGTCCTCACCAGGACCCAGCAGTTGGTCATTCAACTGACTTGCACCGCTGAGCGGATAGCGTGCCGTACCACGTACGCCCTCAGGGCAAGCGGCAATCCCGTTGCTAACAACTTCTGACATATCAATGTCCAGCACTACGGCCGCCTCGACCTCGTGCTCGCGCCAAAAGGGCTTATGCTTCCGAGCAGAGGTGGGTTCATGACTCACAAAAGCGTCACTGGGAGCCGGGTGCGACGCACTCAGCGTTTTCGACTTTCAGTCGATCCATGGATCATGACGTTCCAGCCATGCCATGCCAAGGATGACGTCATACCTCGCATCCAGGTCTAACCCAAACAGCGTTCCACGCTATTAAAGTTCTTGAACTTCACACCAAGGTCGACAGAGACCTTCGACACATTTACTAGTGTCCCAGTCGCCAGGCGGATAGAGATCGTATCTCGTTTATACTTTCAGTGCCTCAGCGTACAGCTGACACCCTTCCAGTATGGAGCGACGGGCGTAGTTGCCCGAGGCTCCCGAGTCAATAAAAATGTCCATGGCTTTGCAAAGCCCTCCACGTTCGCTTGAACAGCCAGCAAGCCCGGCTTGCTCACACGCGTCTCGTAAGAGATCTAATCTCTCTTCGGGGCTGCGCCCCGTTGCCATATACCTACTCGAGGCACAACATACCTCGGTTCTTCCCCAGTAGGCCGCCCCGCGCCTACTGGGAGTTGCCGTTTCCCGGCGACGACCCGGAGGGTTGGCTCGCCGGAGTCTCGCGCTTCTTGCGCAGAGGGCAATAGGCCTGGATATGCTTTGTACTATTGCATACGAAGCTTCGGCGGATGCCGGCGCGCTGCTCCGCAGCAAGTAGCTTCACTTCTTCGTCTTCAGCATAGAGGAGGTCCATCGGCTCCGAAATGCTCGAAGTGCTCGCGCTACCAACGCTCCAACCAGGTCGTGCCGATCTGAGGGCTCGGCATTCAATGCCACATCCACCACCTCTAAGTTAGGGTGTACACGGAATACTTCCGTTCGGGACGAAGTCTCTCCATGAACATGATCACGCTAACCAGTTCCGGAAGAGGGTCCGCCGTTATGACGGGGATCAGATTGCTCAATGCTTGATGCATAGTCCAGTAGCTCCTTCTTACCCTGCCAGGTACGCCTGATTAGGCGGCGCGAGCACGCGCGAAAGCTGTTGCTTCGGCTGATCCCTAATGGGAAATGCTGCATCAACCGACGGGCCGCAGCTAGTGCCAGTTCGTAAACACGACCTCCAAGCCTGGAGATTGCTAGCGCCACGCGCTGATGCTCCGACTGAATCGGGGCCGATCCCACGGCCATCTCGACCTCACGGGCCCAGAGAAGGGGATTCTTTCCATCCTTCCCCACAAAGGGTATTACGCTCACCATGAGCGGTTTCAGTCTCATAGACCTTCACGCGTCATCGACGCCGCCGCCGTTGCGGAGCTTATCTTCTTATTAGACGTGCTCCAAGAGCGCGTTCTCGCAGCGTGAGAGCGAAGTCAGCCTGGCGGTGACCGTCTCTGGACCTACGACGCAATATGGCCCACGCCCTCCGGGCCAAACAAGGACATAAACTTAGTAAGCGCGTCCTGCTGCGCCGGGGACAA
Source organism: Phytophthora infestans T30-4 (assembly GCF_000142945.1). NCBI lineage: Eukaryota > Oomycota > Peronosporomycetes > Peronosporales > Peronosporaceae > Phytophthora > Phytophthora infestans. The sequence continues at coordinate 237,042 of NW_003303662.1, read as the reverse complement.
ATTCGCGAACACAGGGTGTTCCTCGCAGAGGATATAGTCAACAGACGTAAGGGCTGGATTGACTACAAGTGTTACCAAGTGCAGCGGGGCTGCCGTAGCTTTAGCGTCCGAGGAAGACGTTCAACTCAAAGAGTGAAAAAATACTAAGTTCGTTATCCAGAGGAACTTACAGCCCACGACCAGGGCTCAAAGTTAATACCTTAGCTTTTATGCTTTAAAACCAGAAGTGTTTTATTTACTATTATTGCGGCCAAGCCGCCTAGGCGTAAATATATCTGTTTAACTATCTAGCATTGTTAAACCTAATCCAATTCATAACGTGTGGCTTTTAGCCAACGTACTGAGATACCTTGTTAACTCTCCAACGTATGTACTGAGAGTTTGTTAGCTCTCCGGGTACTCCGTACCCCTGTGTGTTTCACACCATGTAACTCCGTTACAGATAGTACCTCTTGGTGTATGGCTCTTACGGATTAGCTAGCGACACAATCGTATATCATGAACGCGAGGCGTCGTGTGTTGAGCTACATCGATCGATTAATTACAGAAAGCATATATGCGACAAAGCAGAACTACGTACTACTGGCATGTTTGCACTTGGCCATGGACCGACTGAAAGCGTTCCCACGCAGCAGGAAGCTGAGACTATTAGATCGGCAAGCGAGATGGGTATTCTGCATGAAGAAGAATAGGATGTGTTAGTAAACATCGCCGCTACAATTGATCAAGTCCTACGCTTCCGGTGCGACGATACACACTTGAAACTCCTCCGATCGCGATGCCGCATCCGCGACGGCGGAAGCTGCAACATGGCCTGCGATGTACGAGACGTATGACCAAGCGTTACTCCACCTGGCCAACAGATACGACAATTCATCGAGGACGTACCGTGATTTTGTTCGCCAGGGTGCGAGCTTGGGGCAGCTTGGATCGCTAACTAGCGCCGGCTAAAGCCCGGAAACGTGACGAGCAGATCGGCGATGCGTGGGTGCAAGAATACAGACAGTGGAGCGTGCTTCGGAGAGAGAGTGGTCGCGCTGTTGTGTAGCGGACCTCCGCGCAGGGGACGATTGTAGTAAAGCCCTTGTATTTCTGAAAAATGAAACACAGAGGCGATTTTGGTAAACCAGGTGCAAGGAGTCGCCAACTGCAAGTACGCAGTGACACGCCATCACTCTAGCGGATTGGTATTCTGGTGGATTGTCATTATGTGGCTCCTGCAATCGGATTCGTACCGTCACTCTCGACAGGCTTGAAAAAGTGCAATCATTTCGATTACAGGGTTTAAATCGCAGTCATTTTGATACACGATCTACTCAGTAGATCGACTAGTTTGTGCCCATGTCGGGTAAGTACGATAGGACCTTCAAGGGCCAGTTTGGTGATCATAGGATACGCAAAGCAGTGGACCGCAAATGCATTAAGTATTAACAGAGTGACATTTGCTTTATCAGCAACAAGTGTTCTACAACTTTGTGTCGCGGTAATCCTCCTTAGGTCGGGGTCGTGTATCTAGCAGGCCGACGTACGAACTTAGGATAATCACGCAAATGTAAAGTTGTTGTTGTTTTTCTTGAGCACTTCTCTTGTAAGAAGGAAAATTCCACCTGAGCTTCTACCTAAAGCTCCGAACTGAGCGCTAAGCTCCTTACCGTTTCGTAGACGTGGAGGTTCAACGTAAATTCCCACCCTAGTCGACGGCCGGGCGTTTCACTCTAAGCTTTAAACGCTGTCGATTGAGTCGGAGGGCACATTTGCTTGGACGTGGTCTGTGACTTCTGTAGCAAGCAGATCTTTCGGACTCAGTCCGAGAGAATGACGAGTCCACCTTCTAGCTGTGCACCGTGACAATTCTCCCCGACTACCGCTCGGTGTCCTCGCCGAGCCTCCTTGCTCGACATGGGCTCCACCGTACCGCTAATCACATCAGTGGGAGCGCCTGTCGGAGGCGTTCCAATCTGAGCAGGACTTGCGTTCTCGACCGGGGAAGGTGTTCATTGATTTTTACTCCTCGCAATCGTTCCACGCTGACACGCCCTCGCTCTTCGCGTCGCCCAATTCTCCCAGCGAGTCCTTTCCAGCCTTGCTTGACCCTCACCCTTGGTCCTCGTTCCTTATCAACACGAAGTCCCCTGTGCAAATACAATGGCTGAAACAGTCGACCATCAACAGAGAGGCGTTCCAGTAGCAACACCATGTCGAAACTTCATAAAAACGTCCACAATCAGCACTACCAGTGCCGCGGCCATCCAACCATGGAGGACCCTTCGGTACCTTCGTGTACCAGCCGCGGTACGTAGATCATGATAGACACCATCAACCTCGTCAATAGATATCCACCTACGACGATGCCACCCACTCTGTCAGCAATAACAACGGTAGCCCCATCGTAGCACGAGCATATCGGCCGGATAGTCATTCACAGTAGCCGCACCGCTTCCGACAAGAATATACACCAGGAATGATGGAACGCCTCGCATCACTTCAAGCAGAGACGTTCCACGACCCCAAAGCGTGCCTCGTAGCTCCTTAGCATAGCCATCGGTATCAAGAAAGCCAGAGTCAACGGCGAAGTCGCGAGCTCGGACGGAGGCAAGGTGAGAGCGTGCGCATCGCGGGCAGCCTCAAGGAACCGATCACCACACGTGTAGAAACGAAGTAGACCGCTTGAACGCTATGCCCCTGGCCCGCGAAGAACGCCCACGAGACGTTCCGCAACGGCATGGTTACCACCCACGTTATGATGCCAATCACGGCACACAAGCCTCAGTTCGATGCCATCCTCGGTCTTCGTTAACGGAGCCTTAACCTCCGGCCATGTAGCCCAGCTCTCCATTTGTCCTGATGATCTTCAAGTGGCCACACCCATTCTCCGAAAGGTAGGCCGTTCCATCCTGGGTCACTTTCCATCAGACCGTTCCTCTCTCGACGCTACTTCCCAGGGACGCAACCCGCACGTACTCCGGAGTCAGCCATTAAGCTGAAACTTCATTCTTGTATTCTCGCACTTCAATATCCCCCTTCGACAGCACTTATCATCTTGTTTCCTCGCAATGTCGTCGCGGTTCACCTCCAGAGAGCGGAAGAAGGTCCGTCTGCTTCTCGACGCAGCCCTCGAGCAAGACGAGCTTGGTACGCTCGGTAGTGACGCCCGGGCTCTCTACAAGGCGTACTTCGGCGAGTTGATCGCGCGTCTCGGTGGTAACCTGCGGTCGTCGGGCCTAGAGCATCTACAGCAGTTGGCACAGGACGTCCTTGACGGAGATGCAATGGCCACTCTCCGGGGTCCCGTGGTTATTCTCCCTTCTCCACCGAGTTCGCAGACCTCCAGCAATGCTTCAGCTTCGCCCAAGTCTAAGAAGAGCCCCAAGCCCAAAGCGATCGAGGATTCGGCCGCCAGAATGCCGGCCAAGAAGAGGCATTCCTCTGGTAAAGGCAAGAAGGCGGCTCGCGTTCCCGCTGAAGGCTTCAGCGACCTCCTTGAATTGAGCGCGAAGGCTCCCGCCCCCGTACACAAGGCGAACCTAGTCGTTTAGGCCAAGGTAGCCGATGCGTGCAAGAAACCATGGTGCATGGTGTTCCCCTGGTCAAGTCGGACACTCTTTCTACGACCCCAAGAAATTTCGACACGTGCTTCGCGCCCACTGGCGGCTCTGGATGGTCAATCGCCCCGCCTTCTGGGAATGGGCGTTTCATGCCCCACTTAAACCCGGAACGGCTCAGTCGAATCGCCGTAAGTTCAAGATGCGCGCCATCCAAGCTCGGTTCGCGTTCACCAGCACCTGCATCGAGACCTGGGGCTTGAACGCCTTCGTGGAGAAGCTGGATAAGCACCACGAGATGTTCTGGGTAGAAGGGCAACCCGGTCGCTTTTTCGGTGAAGGTCGGAAGTACCTGTCGCAGACGACCTGGCTAAAGGTATGACGCTACTCTCGAGAACGCCTTGGACCACGACACGGTGGACACCTATGGGTACCCAAGTATGCGAATCCTTCTGGGGTTCACCGACGCGCTGAACCCGGCAGCTGACGAGAAGAACAAGATCACCATCGCGGCGTTGACTCGCATCCGCAAGGACATCATGTCAAGCGTCCAGACCAAGGATACCTGGGTCGGGGATCGAACGGCTGGCCGATAGAAGGCGATCGTGAACAGCTACAAGGTCAAGCAGGTCCAGGATATGATAACGGCCCAGATCAACGAGAATTCTTACGAACTACCTTGTATGAGCGCGCCGACTCGGGCGGAGAACGAGCGAGAAGACTGGTCTGACGTCGAGGATGGCGAGGAAGACGGCGATAAAGCGAACCCGCCAGTCTCCGCGGATGCCAAGACGGTTCCGGAAGAAGAGGTCGACGAGGAGGAAGACGAAGAAGAAGTGGAGGAGGAAGTGTCGGGCGATGACGATGCTGAGAAGACGAGGACTATGACGACTATAATGAATCTTCTAGCAAGTAGCCCCGCGGCGTCCTGACTCGCGCTTTTCGTGTCATTCCATATTTAATACTAAATATAGCATTCCCTCTTGAAGCTTGACACTCACGCTCCATGTTTATCCCTTGTCGCCTTACTTTAGTTCCTCTCTCCTTCTTACACGCACCTCTTCACCCCCTTCTTGTTACTTATATCGTTCCGTCTCCTACCGACATAGAGTAGGGCGTTCTTCTTCAAACCCTCTTTCTTTCCTCGCCCGTAGCCCATCGTTCGGTTGACGTCTCGAGCCGTCCCACCACCGAATCTCACCATTATCCCGTTGATAACGCAGAGCCGTTCCACCATTCATATTCCTAATGATCTGGTAAAATCAACTTGAAAACAATCCAAACTGTAAAATGCAGACAAGTTTCGTGGTGCGCAAGGACCTCGCAAGTCCCTCGCACCCTCTCCCTCTCTCATACAATCGCAGATCAGACTCATTCCAACAGGTCTCCCGCCGTTAGAACAGTATCTATGCGTTGTCCTCGTCGGAGTTGCCTTCTACCAACCTGGAGTTCCGACGTAATTCCGGCAGACCCCGTTTCCTGCGGTCTGCATCCTCACAAGAGCGAATCAGCGTCCCACATTCGGGTGCCAGAGCCGCTCACAACAGCCAGAACGTCTCTTATGTCTCAATACGGAACCTCGCGTTTCTCAACCCGCTTGGCCAGCACATCCACGATTGGCGACGATACCCCCGAGAAGGCCGTTACCTCTCCATCCCACATTCAAGCGTTCGTTCCACAAAGCGCGTTGGATGAAGATCTCCTTCTTGCAGCGGACCCGTTCCATCCTTGGAGGCGTTCTCTTCAGCTTCCTCGGGCCTCTCATCTGCGAACGGCCGACTTCAACAACCACGGAAGAGCTTCAGGCGATTCGCATTCACTGTGACGATCCTGTTGGGGCGTGTGGGGATCGCAATCATGTAAGCGTTCTCCCCGAAGTGGCCGACGACCCGGTACGGGCCGTGCCAGGAGAAGACCTGCTTCTTCGTCCGGTTATTCCCAGCTCGCGCTCGGAAAAATTGGTACACTCAAACATCATCTCCTTCATCATAAGACACCTTCATTTGCGTGTAAAGCCGTTGTTCGTGCCGGTCCTGAGCCTTGAGCAATTGTCTTTCCACGAGGCGACGTCAGTCTCGCAGTGAAAGGGAAGGTTTCCTCCGAACACCGCAACTTCATTACGCTTCCATTCTTGCCCATATTCCGGAATACCAAGTCAATTTATAATACTGTGTCACGCCTATACAAGCTGAAGAACGGCGCGTCTTCGAGACCCTCGTGGTAAGCTGTTCTATAGGCGAAGAGAACTCGAGGCAGGTACACGTCCCAATCAGTTTGTGTCTCGTTCACGAACATCCTTAACATCATTATCGGCGTCCCGTTGAACCGTTCTACGAGACCCTGTGCTTGTGGGTTGTAGGCAGCGCCATACGGCTTCTTAAACCCAGCGTCTGGTAAAGCGATTTGGCCAGATCCGACGTAACGTTCGTTCCCCGATCCCTCAGTAGCCATTCGTGAGCGCCATGTCGACAGAACACGCCTTCTATCATCACGTTCACGAAGAAGATATTATCCAGCGAAGCGACTGCGAAAGCCTCTGCCCATTGCGTAAAGGAGTCCACAAACACTAATATATACTTGTTTCCTCTCGGAGTAACTACAAACGATGCGACTGGGTCCACCACCAATAACGAGAACGGCCCGGGCAGCTCTCGGACCGCCATGCGTTGCATTAATTCAGCTCTCCAGGGTCTATGTCCCTTGTCCCCACTGCAAATCGCACACTCATGCACGTATTCGACCACGCCGTTTCTCCACCCATGCCAGTAGACGTGACGCCTTACTTTGTCGTCCGTCTTCGTCTTGACGAGATGCGCAGAGAAGGTATCAGCGTGGCAGTAGTGGTGTACGGTTTCGGTGAATGACAACGACACGACAGGAACGCTTATGGTTCGGACCGGCCCTGCACGCGCTTCCAGATGAACGAGTCGCATCAAGACCCCGTTTTGGATCAGGTAGTGGGGCAACCCCTTCAGCACGGTCACCCTCAACTGAGAATCGAGCGCGAAATCTTCGTCCCTTAGGAACGCCTTCAAGGCACGAATCCAAGGTTCCCGTTCTTGCTCTAGTACAAACTTGTCGAAGTCTAACCCGAACGCATCAAACGAAGACATATCAGCTCGCGGAACACGTCCCTGCAAGTAGCCTTCCTGTTCATCCTAAGTAAGAAACTTCGGTACTTCAGAGGTCATTTGTGTTGGTTGGACATTCTCAGGAGTGTCACCAGGAACGGCTGCGTCAGGGGTCTTCCCGACTGAGGTTGAACCACGGGGAGCGCTCCAACACAGTGTTCCCCTCATCCGGGGGAGCCGTTCCAGAAGGCGAAGGCGTGGCGTCGTTAGCCTCCCCGTTATTTGGATTGGCGGGGTCGCTGTCAACCTCGTTGAGCAAGTCAGTCATTCGTATTGCACCTACAACGTGAGTGTCCGGTCGATGAAACAACCGAGACAAGCCGTCTGCGTGTTCTATCGACGTCCTTGGCTTGTGGTAGATCTTGAACTACAGTTGCGATAGTATTATCGCCCAACGCGCTAACTGTTATGACCCTATGACGCTTCTCAACCTCCTGCGTGAGGCACGCTCCGACAGCCAGGTGAGACGAGTCCACAAACAGTTTAAAGCGCGCCTTGGTGTTGGGGTACACCAGTACAGGAGGCTTCACTAGAGCTCGTTGAAGTTGGCGGAACGCTACTTATCAGTCGTCGTTCCATTGGAACGGCAAGTCCTTCTGTTTCAGGCGCTCAAAAGGTGCTGCAATGGTCGCAGATCCCGGTATGTAACGCCTAAAGTAGCTGGTTAGTCCCAGGAACGCCCTCACCCTATGAAGGATATGAGGTCTCTCGATGTTTATCACGGCTTCGCCCTTTCAGGGCTCGGCATGATGCCCGTAGGCGTGACAATATTGCCTAGGAACGCCACTTGGTCACGCTCCCAATGTCACCTCTTCATCGTTAGCTTAAACCCAGCAGCTATGAAGCGTTCCAGTACTTGACAGACGCGAATCCGATGAGTCGGGAAGTCGTAGCTGAACACTACGCAGTCATCGAGATTTACGAGACAAGCCCTCCACTTGAGGTCGACGAGAACGGTCTCCATCAGGCGTTCTAAAGCCGGAACGGCGTTACACAAGCCGAACGGCATGACTAACCACTCATACAGCCCAAACTTGCTTGTGAATGCTGTCTTTTCTACACTGCCAGGGTCCATGGGAACGTTCCAATACCAGAGGCAATGTCCATTGTACAAAAAAAAAGAAACGTTCCCGAGGACGTCCAGAATGGCATTATTCAACGGCATCGGATAGCTGTCCTTCACGGTGACAGCATTCAGCTTTCGATAGTCAATACAAAGCCGAATACCCCCGTCAGGCTTCCTGATCATCAAGCACGGACCAGCTCAGGGGCTTGTTGGTGGTTGGATGAGACCAAGTATCAGGTACCCTTGGATTTCCGATTCCATGACGTCTCCCTCAGCCTTCGACACGCGATACGGCGGCTGTTTGGTCGCCGCATGCGCTCCCGTATCGATGCTAAAATTAAGCAGCTCCGTTCTTCCTGGTTTCAACGAGGTTTCAACGAGATTTCAACGAACAAATCCCGCAGGTCTCTTAGCATTTCCGCAAAAAGCCCTCTCTGCTTGGCACCCATCGACGAGTCTTCAAAGTCCACCTCGAAGCTGTCCTCTTCGTCAGTCATCATGGCGAAGACCATTTCGTCCTCAGGCGTTCCAACTGCGGGGCCACGCTGTTTTCCCAGCTCTCACCACAGCGCTGACGTTCCGAGACGTTCCGCGTCCGATGGGAACGCCGGCCACGAACACCCTCTTTGAAACGACCGTCGCTGCAAGGACGTAAGCTCTGGATTGGATTCTCACTTCTTCGGTGGCGGGGTTGCACACTTCCATTAAGTTAGTTTCCTCCGTCACCGCGCAAAGCGTCCTAGCCACTCTCAGTGATTCGTCCGATCCTGGAACGCCATCCATCAGCACCACTGAGTTGTCCTTCGCCATTCCTCAAGCCCTGGATCTTACTAGCGCTTGACGACCCGGCTCAAAACCCACCTTGAACGATACTGTAGCTGCATACGTTTCTTCCACTCTCGTTTCACCCAAAAGGTTAACATCCCCTGTCTTCTTTGGTGTCCTCTTTTGCGTTTCCAGGTCAATCACTGCGCGACACTCCCTCGACGAGTCCGTGCCGAGTACTACGTCCACGAACCGACTGTCGACCACCACGAACGGAAGCGTTTTTTTTTAAACGTTCCGGGCAGGTTAATGACCCCGTGTACCCGAATTGCGTGCCATGAGACGCTATCCAAACTTCCTGTATAAGTTCTCAGAGTTTTCGACGCTCGTCCGAGTCGTTTCAGTACTCGCTTGTTCACCAGGCTGGCGAATGCACCCGTGTCGGCCATCATCTCAGACGGACAGCAGTCGATGAAGCCGTCAGATAGGACCGGCACTACGCCGACACTACAGATAACGCGCTTGCCCGTCCAGACGACACCTTCATCGTCGTCCGCGGCTTCATCACAGTCTGCATCGCGCAGCCCTGTCTTCCTTCGCTCTTTCGGCACCCTCGATGCGTTCGCGCGATACACTTCTGGGGTCTCTTCTGCTATTTTGAGCTCCTCGTTGCTGATTGGCGAACTGAACTCAACTCTTTTCTGTAGATTTGATTTAACGGTCGCGGCGACCAGTCCCACTATTACGGGGTTTCTCCTTCCCCTATCCCACAACTTGTCACAAATGGCCGGGGCCTCCGTCTTAACATAGCTACGAGTCCAAGTCATCGCGAGATTTAGGAACGCCTCCTTAGACGCCCCACCTACTCCGAGGAGGTACCCACGCAGATCCTCCTCATTTACTAAAGTGATCGATCTTCTTGTCGCGTAACGCGGGGAACCTCTCCGGCCGCATCAGCCTCTTTCACGCCTTCTGGATGTTATAGATCGTGCTCCATCATGACGTTTCACTACTGTTTCAAAAGCTCGTACACTCGGCGCCTGATTTTGGAACGCCATCTGAACGGAAGCGTTCTAACCTTCTTGTCGGGGGCCCAAGCGGTCGGAACGGCAGGATTGTCGAGTCCGACACACGCATTCCGTTCAAACTCGAGTTTTTCCGATTTTTCTGCTGATTTTTGTAAGCCTGTGTCTGCATCCACCTTGTCTGAGACCACACCAACCGCAGGCGGCAGCCGTTCCGTCTACTCACTCGCCTCATTGAAGTCTCGATTAGCTCGCTTTGCACCCGTAGAAGCCCCCAGCTTTCGGTCAAACCAAGCCAGTCAAGACTCAGGCCGTCTTAGCTCTCCTGACGAGACTTTTTGCGTGCGTTTCAGCACTTCCTCTGAGATCCCTAGTACCGCACTCATTTCCGCGAGAGTCGGCGTCTTCCGTTCCTCGGTGTTCCATATCGCTCGCAGCAGAACCCCCTGTTCATACACGGGGTACGTTCGCTTCTCAAATTATTTCTCGTACTTCTCAGCTTCATCCTTTGCTCTTGTTACCTTCACCGTACGCGAGCATATCTAGCTCCTCTTCGGTGAACAGGCGGTCGTAGCGTCCTGTAGAATCCTTCCCTTTGTACTTTCGGTCTCCTGAGAAGTAGTCGCACAAACCACCCCTATTACCACCGAAATTTGATTTGCCGTTGCACCCGCGGTGTCTTCAGCCGTCTTTTCCTAGGCATTTTCGTTGATCTCAGACGTCACACTGAAGCGATCCGTTGCTCCAGTCTCGTCGTCCCGTACTCGTTTTGAACGTCCAGGCGCTCCACCTCCTCGTTCCAGTGTCGCGGCCAAACGTTACGTTGCCTATTTTGCGCCTTCCTCTTTTCGCTCGGGCTTATCCAAAGAGCCGTTCGTTCCCCCAGTCCTGTTGAAATCCGGTCCGCTCCGTTTAACTGCCCTCTCTTCTCGTTCCCAGTTTGGAGCCCACTCGCTCCATTAGATTGCTCTATGCTATCGTTTCCAGTAAGGATTCCACCCACTCCGTTAGGTTGCTCGTTTCGTTCGTTCCAAGTATGGAGCCCACCCTTTCCGTTAGGTTGCTCGCTTCGCTCGCTCCAAATATGGAGCCCATCCGTTCCGTTAGGTTGCTCACTTCGTTCTTTCTCAGTGCTACAGTTTCAGTTTTCGCGCTTGAGGCTTGAACGTCTCGAGCATTTTTTACATCCGTCACACTTCCCTCGAGAGCCCTCTCGGATCCGCATGTAGTTCTTCTAGGTGGGCCCTCATCTCTCGGTGTGTTGCCCATTAAGCAAGAGGAAGGAGCGGTACTACCTTCCCCTCCCTTCTACCCCCTTCATTGCTGAGACGTTCTGGATGGCGCGGTTGCGTTCGGCGTCAGGCTACGCAGTCGGTCCAGGCTAGGGCACCTTACCACCGTGCTACTCTTCTCACCGCAGAGAAAGAACTCCAACCCAACGGCGCCCTCCGTGCCGATAGGGTCCTTGGGATCTTGGTTAATTGAACTCCTTAGAGATATGACCCTGCTCGTTGCACCTGTTGCATCGTCCTTGTCCTCTCGGGCAGGTTTCGCCACCGCACCCCACTCGTCCACAGCGACCACATACAACCGCTTCTTCCGTCTTACGGGTGTCAGGGCCGATTCTGAGCGGTCCTAAATTCGACAAGGCGTTCCCTGAAGTCAAAGTGTTCTGTGTCAGCGAGGCGTTCCCAGCTGGAGCTGGAACGCCTTATACAGGAGGCGCCGGAGGTGCCACTGCACTGATGTATCCTTGCCGCACCCCAGCACCTTGTAGATGTTTCTGCGTAGCCTGACCCATTAGCTGTAGCTGCTGTAACATCTGCGACTGCGTCGAATTCGCGTTGGTTGAGCGGGTCACAGGCGTTCCATCGTCCGCGAACACGTCCTCCTCCTCGACCGGCATGTGCAGAGTGTTGTAGGTTAGCAGGTCACAAGCCTCGGTGATCGTTGCGACCATGTGGCCATTCAACACCGCCTTCATCTGCGTGTTTCGCAGGCCGTCCAGGAAGAGATCGTACCTCATGTGAGGCTTATGGTAGTTCAGGGCCTCGCACATGGTCGAGATACGATCACCCCACCCTTCCGCCGATTACGGCTCCGTTTGGCGTTCTTGAGGCGGCTTCAGAGCTGTGTCGGAGTTTGGCATATGAATCGGTTATGGAACTTCACTTGAAGGGTCTCGAAACCGTCGATCCTTGCGTTATACTACCACCCCTGACCCACGTTACCTTGGAGGCACTGCTCGAATGCCGTCAATAGCAGTAGCCTGTCCATCGCATAGGTGCACCTCCAAAGGAAGCCAGAAATCCACCGCTCGCTCGTCTCCGAGTAATTACATTTACAGCATTCCTCAACTCGTTTGGGGTACCGACGTAAGGGATGGCCTGACGAGGGTAATCGGCGCGTTCTAGAACGCCCTCGCAAGGATGTATTTAGCACCTTGAGACCCGGCGCTTCCTCCAAGACCTTGGTTTCTCATATACGTCGGTAAGCCTCCTCCGGCCGCTAGAGAAATCCCTATCGTAGACAGATCCAGATACGCATGGCTCTAAGAGCCGGTGCCGCTTCACTTGTTCATCAGCAGTCGAGGCCGCAAGCCCAAACGGTTATGTGTTCAGCAGCGGCTGCGCAGCGAGGCGGGCCGCTTCGCCAGGGTCGGACCACAAGTCGGAACGACTGTGAGCGCTGCTTATTGGACAACTCACGGCCTGGGGCCTCGACAAGGTCATTTGTAATGACGTTGTGACCGTATCGCGACGATAGCGGTGGCGCATCGCACAGGGCACGAATTGGATTCCAGCGTTCAGAGAGCGGATGCGGTGTCCGCGGGTCTCTTCTCGATGGAGATCGTGCCGCCGAGCAGTTAGACCTGGAGATGTTGAGCCGTGGACCGGAGTCGAGGTGCCAGGCGTCAAGGGTGCGCAAGCATTTGTGAGCTCGCGAGCTGCAGAACGCAGACGTGAGGTCTGGTGACCTCTCTCGTTTTGAAAGGACGTGACCTCGCTGAGAAAGTTTCGAGAACGGAATGTTCTCATCTTAGGGGGGGGGGCAACGGGGTTACATGGTGTGAAACACACAGGGGTACGGAGTACCCGGAGAGCTAACAAACTCTCAGTACATAAGTTGGAGAGTTAACATGGTCACTCAGTACGTTGGCTGAAAGCCACACGTTATGCATTTATTTAGGTTTAACTATGCTAGATAGCTAAAAAGATACATTTACCCCTAGGCGGCTTGGCCGCAATAATAGTAAATAAAACACTTCTGGTTTTGAAGCATAAAAGTTGGGGTATTAACTTTGAGCCCAGGTCTGGGCTGTAAGTTTTTTTGGATAGGAACTTAGTATTAGTCACTCTTCGAGTCAAACGTCTTCCTCTGAAGCTAAAGCAACGGCAGCCCCGCTGCACTATCAATCTGGACGTGACGCAGGCCATCACATCCGGTCATGCGGCGTTGTCCTACGTGATGTCCTCAGTGAGTTCATGGGCCGTCTGATCGGATTGATTGATTTTCCTTCTGTATCCTCCAGTCCGTGACACGAACACCAGCGTTGGCCGCTCCGCTGCGTATAACAGCTCCACTCGTATCACGATCCACCCCAGACTTGCAACATGCAAATGTTGTCGCCACTGGCCGCGGCTTCTGGTCTTTGACAAGAAGACCATGCTTCCACTCGGTACTGGGCAGTAAACACACCGACGACTTCTCACATGCACGGATGCTCAATGCCTTGCGTGGGTACTGTTGATCATCAATAAATGTTGTAGTTCTCCCGCTTTAACGTTCAGTCTTCACTTCTGTCGTTCGCCTTGTTTTTATTGGGCCCGTTCCACGCTCAGAGTAAGAGGCGGATACCACCCGCACAGATTTAGCTCCGTCCGGATTATTGCAAGACGATAAAATTTCTCTATCCAAATAAGCATCCTATGCATCACCTCCTACTTGAAAATTGCAGCCACCCTGGGCGTCCTTCTTCCTCTCGCTTCTCCACAGTGGTCAGTCCACCGCAGATGTCCCACCGCCTACTAGTCATGTGACTGCATCTCCTCGAAACGGTTGCGACCCGTCCGTTCAATCTCGAAGTCTCTCAAAATTGCACTACTTCTTAGTGCAATCTTCTTTTTGACACGATCTAGATATAGCCACACCTGAGCACCGGTGTGATGCCATGGGGTCGCAGAATCGCTCGCTGCCGATCTGTTCTCGCCGTGATCGCTTTGCGCAGGCTTCGTTGGCATGTTCTCGGGCCAGTGGTACTGTTGCTGGATGTTATAGCGCCATCGATGCGACTCCGAGTCCTGGCGTCGTGTGCTGCCGAGCGCAAGTGTCGCTTCCAGGGTGGACCTTGTGGCCCATCCATGGATCAGGAAGAATGCCTTCGCTCCGCGAATGCGGTCATGTGCCGTGTTGATGGCGAATGTCAAACGCTCCGCGTACCCGCCTGATTTACATATGCGACGTACGTCTTCAGCGTTCTGGTCAGCGTCTGTTCCATTCGTTCCGCTGTCTTATTGGCCTGAGGCCGTTACGACATAGTGGCACGCTGCAGCCACCCTATGATGCGATTGAATGTGCGGGAAATGTCAGACACGACGCCTGGCTCCCGATCGTGCCGGATAATTTCACTTGCGCCGAATCGGAGGAAGACACATTATTCTTAGTTCTCGGCGATCGTCAGCGCAGCTCTCGACGCGCTTGCCTTGGCCACCACGTAACCCGAGAACAGGTCAGCTCAAAGGAGCAGCTCGGTGCTGCCCTTGTGCGACTTTAGCAGAGACGGGATGTGGTCCATAGCGGCACATTGAAATGAGTACGTTGCTTGCTTGTTCCCTGGCGATTCTTCTTGAAGTGTTGGGCGACCTTTCCCTGTATCACAGTCCACACATCGTCCCACGTAATGCTGCACAGGCTTGAACAGGCTGCGCCAGTGAAAGTGCGATCGGATGCACCGGTAAGTCCTTCCGACTCCCTGGTGTCCTCCTGCTAGGCTAGTGTGGTAATGATGAAACACGACTTGTTGTAGGTCTTCCGGCACTACCAACTTCGCCACTTGATCGCGATCGGCATCATTTCCCTTTACGCGCGGACAATAAAAGAGAAGTCCGACCACGTCGACTTCTTATTCGTCGGCGGTTTTTCCGCAGGTACGAGCTTCACCGGCACTCAGTTTCTCCAAGTCGCCAGATAGGTACGTCTTGAGATACGGGATCCACTTCTTTTCGTCTTGTGCTTGCCGGATTGGATCCGCTCTCGTGTGCCGTTACCGTCCGACAACAGTACTTCTGGGCGATTTCCACACGCGATCGGGATCGTGTCACGGCTGCTACGCGTACAGTTGGCGTCTCGTCCTTCGGGAACAGTAGCTCCGGCAGTCGGCTGAGGACGTTCAGGTCTGCTCGGTCGGCCTCCGAGGTAATCCGTGTGCCTGCTTGTTGCTGTAACGCGTTGCTGGCTAACATATCCGCGCTTTCATTCCACTCTTGTTTGATGTGCGAATTTGTGAGACGGCCACAATTTTAGACGGTCTAGTGCTCGTCGCCGAAACGGCGTCAGTCCGGGTGCCTTACACTCGATCTCGCCGCGCATCTGACGGATAACCGGTTCGAATCCCCGCAAATGATCACGCGTCCCCTGTCTATACCGGACAGTAGATCGAAACCAAGAAGCCATCCATGGTATTTCGCCTCGTTAACTGTCAGGTTAGCCACATACTTCGATTCCGCCGCCATGACGGCCCGCTCAGGTAACGTCCACACAACAGCGCTACAGGTGCGACCACCTCGTTTAGCTTCGCAGATCCGTCAAATCTTACAGCTAACGCTTCTTCGTCTTGCTCAACAGTAGGTGGGATCATTTGACCGGGTGCCGCGGCTGCTTCTTCAGCGCGATCGACGGAAGCGATTCGATATTATCGCGGGGTGTAATGCTTACTGTGAGCGTACCCAAGATTTCGTCTTCTCCCTTCATACACCTTGTGGTCTCCAGCATCCACGGTGACAAGATCGTTGCCCAATTGCCCAGTCGACCTTGTAGACCAGATGATCGGAGCAGTATCGAATGCGTCGAGTATCTCGTCAGTACCTTGATCATCCTTGTTACCAACATCGTATGGCAGACATCCAAGATTCGTAGTAAAGCCAGCATTTCTTTTTCGACCATACCATAGTTCAGCCCGTTTGTATTTAACGTGCGACTGGTGAAGGTTACAGACATGTGCACTCTATCGTAATTTTGCACCAAGTCTGCAGAGATTGCCCAGTCGCTTGCGTAGACTACGGGCACCGGCATTCGGTCTAAGTCGAAGTGCCGTAACACTGGTGCGGCGGCGATCTTATTTTTCAGGAGCTCGAACGCAATCTGCGCGTGGTCCCACTTGTCATCTCCATCTTCTTGCTCGGCTGTGCCTTCAGGGTTGGTCTGATTTTCGTCCCCGGTAACAACGTCTGTCCTACTGCGCATCGCGTGGTAGTCGACTTCTCGCAGCTCGTACAAGATTGCTACATAGATCGCGAAGTCCTCGATGAAACGACTGTAGTAGCGGAGGCTACCCAGGAAGGATTGCTGCGCTCGCAACGAACGCAGGAAAGGAAGTTGTCTATCTGAATTAGCTCGGGTGTTAATCACGTTATAACCGGTACACCGTCGGTCAAAATCGGCTTCGTCACCTTCACCAGCTTTCGCGATCTGTTCCGTTGTCGACTCAGTTGGCGCCCTCAGGATTACGTTTCTGGTGTCTTGTGTCTTCACTGCGGCGACCTTCGCAACCTGAAGGAACATAGTAGACTCATCAACAGACAGTCGCATGATCTCTTTCGGCTAATCGTACTCCGGTCGCTCGACAAGCGGCTCGGTCGACCCCTCAATTAGGTCCTCGATCTGTTCCAGCTCATCTGTGGTTGCCTGGAACACCAAGTTCTGCCACTGAGCGTATCGCCGCAATCTACCTGTGAAGAAGGTAGGTCGCCTAGATACGCGATCGCCCGTTAAGCATACGCCAAGATGATTGTGGGCGGGTACACAGATCGTACGATCGCTGACGTTCGCTATCCACAGAAATCGCTGTTTGTCAGGTCCCGAGTTCACACTGGAGATCTAAACCCAACGTCTCCGACGGCCTGGATCCCAGAGGATTTTTCACAAACTCGGCGGCTTTCACGATCATCATCCGTTTCGGATCGATCCACCGCAAGTATTCGCCGTACAGTGGCCGTCGACCTGACAGCTGAATGGAGATCTCGTCTGGAAGACACAGCGCTCCATTGGCGAAGTCCAGCTGAATCCCGGCTGGCACCATGAAGTTCATGCCGAGGATCGCTTCCTGACCCGTCATTTCACTAACCCACACACATCGAAGAAGTACCCTAGCAATCTAGCCAAGTGAACGAGGATGTTAAAGAGAGGTTAAGCAAGCAGCGTCAAGGGCGCTGGGCTCTGAGATTCTTAAGAATCCCAAGGATCCGGTGTATTGTTTGGTGGTGGAGTATGCGTACGAGGTGAACAAGCACCCGCCGACCCGGCTCCTACAAGGCCAAGGTGTACGGCATAAGATTGATCTCGTGCCTGGCACAAGTTACTGTCTCAAGAGGCAGTGGCCTCTCCCGCACGAACCGTGTGAGGTTATCGATGCCTTCATCACCGCGAAGGCGAAGACAGGCATGGTGCGGGAGTCAAAGTCCCCGCACTTGACGCCGTCTTTTTACGTTCGGGAACCGAACGGGAAGTGGTGTCTGGATCACGCTTATAACAAACTGGGTAACGTGACGGTACCGGACCAGACACCAATCCCGGGAAAAGATGTGTTGCTGAAGAACATGACCAGATGCGTACTGTACAGTGCGCTGGATTTGATGGATGGATACTACCAGATCCTGATGCGCAAAAGCGACATCCCGCTTACCGCGGTGAGCACCCCAAGCGGCATGCTTTGGGAGTGGCTCGTCATGTCACAGGGCTTGTATAACGCCTTGGTGACGCAGCTGCTCAGGCCACTACGTGCCTTCGGACAAACGTACTGTGAATACATCTTCGTCCATATCCGTGCCGAGAGAGACAAGACGGCCACGGAGATGCATTTGGGGACACCCCCGTCGAGTGTTGGACGTCATGACAGTAAACAAGCTCTACGACAACATCTACAAGTGCGTCTTCGCGTCACCAGAAATCAAGGTTCTCGGTTGCTTCGTCAGCAACATTGGCGTTCGAACTGACCCGCACAAGGTCAAGGCCATTGCCACATGACCGACGCCCCGATCTGAGAAGGAACTTCGGAAGTGGTTGGGCTTGGCTAACTCCCTCCGCAAGTACAGCGCAGAGTACGAGGGTCTTCTTAACCCCTTCAACCCGGCTGATTTTCCACACCCTAACGCTGTATATACATCGCATTAACATATAGGAAATTGTATACAAACGCGGGAAAGGATTAGAAGATAGGCGGGTAAAAAATGATCAAGTCATCTCGAGCACTGATTAAGCTGTATATCATGGGGGGATTGCGCTGTATATATACAGCTTGTAGTGTGGTGTGTGCCACTTGGGTAGCAGGAAAAAATCTCTAATAATGTGAAAAACGTGTCACAAACAGGGCGTCTGCACTGGCATACTGAAATGCAGTGCCATTTTCCTGCAATCAACTGATGTCGAGACTGCCGTGCATACAAACTTTCTAACATACTCCTTGTCATCAAACAAGTGCATCCACACACCTCCAAAACGTGGATAAAGACGGGATGGCAGTCGCAACATCAAGAGAGACGCAAATAGTGAAGCTACTTCATTGATCACACAGAATTTATCCTGGGGAGGCAGCAGCGGCACGGCGGCGCTTGGCAGGAGACTTGCCAGGAGATCCTGTAGTCTTTGCCGCGCGCACTCGGATCTTACCCTTCTTGTGCGCTGGAACTTCAGCGCCGTTCTTGTATTCATTGTGCCACACGTCCCAACAGCTCTTGATTGTACCCTTCATTGGCCACTTCGGCTTCGTGCACAAGTATATTGGCCCCGGAAAGTCACACCCATCGCAATAGTACGTTGTGGTGGCCCCCCTCTTGCCATCTTCGGTCAAAATTGTGCATTCCTTGCAGTTCTTCTGCACTCGCTTCCTCTGTCCGGAATGGTCTCGCCACTCTTCATTTAGTTCCGGCACGTGTCCGCTGGCATCGACGGACTCGCGCTCCTCGACTGAAGTGTAGCCATCTGTATATACACGTTAATGTAAACAGTATATACAGCATGTCAACCAAATAGTGCTTACCTGTGCTGAAAGTGTTCTCTTCGTACATATCCTCCACGGAAAGTGTGATCAGTTGCTTGTGCAGCTTGCACATGTATTGCGCGTGTGTCATCGCTCGAATCTGCCTCTGCTTGCAATATGCTTTGTGCACGATGTACCCGTTTGTAATCGCGAGATCAACCAGCCCCAGGAACAGTGACTTATAGTATTTCCGGAATGTGATCGAGCGCTGAACGGAGTACCGTTGCAGGCGGAGTTGATCGTGCACATCAACTCCGCCCATAAACTTATGGTAGTCCTTGATGACCTTGGGGCACGCCACTTCATTCTGTTCTCCGGTCTTCTCCCTTCTAACCACACGGTCTAGCTCCAGGTTTCCACCAACCGATAGGAAATGCACAGGTTTGCTGTCCCACCAGCATATCGAAGTCATCTTTTTTACATGCTTAGACCGAGCAAACGTGAGCGCTCCTCTCGGGATACCCTTCGGCCTAGTCTTCTTGCTAGACACCACCGCCTTGCAGAAGCCTCTTCTGTTTGTCATGATTGTACCAATTGTGTAAAACCCCATGAGCAGTAGCTGTACGGCTAGCACAATAGACGTGTAGAACCGATCGACAACGACAAGTCGCATCGCTTTCTCTGGAGGCTTATCTCCAAACACAGCTTTCAGGTTACGAACAACGGCAGCAGGGCCGGACTTCATGTCCACAGCACCTGACTCAGCAATGTGCTGCTTCTTGCCGCAGTACACCTCGAAGCTGTACATTGTCACACAGCATACAGATCATAAGTAAACGCATACAGCAGAACGAAGACAGCATTCTTACCGAATACAATAAGCGGACACAGCACAACAGAGCATGAAAAGCTTTGTACCCCATTTGTGGGGTTTATCTTTCATGTACACTCTTGTCCGATTGAACGAGCTTCTATTCGGTAGCATGGCTTCATCAAACCAAAGCTCTGCTGGAGGATTGAAGTACTGCACAAACGTCTGCTGCAACACGTTCACTACAGAGCGAATTTTCCATACGCGATCGGTTTTTGCACGTGGGTCTTGGTTGCTCGTGAAGTGGAGATTTTGAGTGAGTTGCATGAATCGATCTCGTGAGAGAAATTTCCCAAATGTGCCTCTTGGAAGTGCCCCTTGCTCTGACAGCCTCCAGTGGTTCGCTAGTTTTTCGCGATTTGGCATGATTGTTCGAGCTATCAACAGGCCGATGTAGACGCACAGCTCGTGCGGCATTATCGGCTTCACCGAATGGAACTCTTGGCGTACATCTCGTCTTGTCTTGTTCTTTTCTTGTTGTACTGCGC
>NW_003303662.1:210645-216861 GCF_000142945.1 Phytophthora infestans T30-4 | reverse complement strand
TAGGGTGTAACCGACCAAGTAGTAAATTCGGTTAACCTGTCGGATCTGCACAAGTAAACGAAAAACTCACTAGGTTGTAGGATCTGGCCAATGTATTATCCAGTTATCACTACCAACACTAGAATCGCAATTCCCAACCTTCTCCGAGCTCGTACGGCCAATGTAGCTCCGATTCTTGAGGGCAGGAAGGCACTTGCGTGATACTGTGCAAATTGAGTTCTGTATTGATACATAAGCCTATACCTGCCTGGATGTCTACCTTCTATGTCTTTTACTTGTTAAATCCCTTACCAGGATCGGCGGCATGTCCTTTCTTTCCTTGACCCATCATGCCAGCTGTATTATCCTCAGATATCCACCGGATCCATGGCGTAATCCATATGGTCACCCTATTATGGATACACTCATCCGAATCCAGGTCGCTTGGATCCACTTCATTGTAAGTGTACACTCGTCATGGATCTGAGCTCTCCAATCATCCAACATCATCTTGCAACCGTCTGTGATCTCCATTGTCCCACGAAAGTTCGAGATCCACTGCATCCATCATCCCTATACCCTGGATCCAGGTCCCTCTATGCGGGATCCTCACCTCCTTGGATCCGAACTCGGAAGTATGGGATCCGGGACACCTCGCGGTGGATCTTGACTTCTCGTTAGTCGTGGATACGAGATCCACCTTCAGATGACACCTACCATCATTCCTTCATAGGATCCACACTCGATCCACCCGTACATAGTATATCCCATATCCTCCTAAGTGGATCCAGGTAAGGGTGGATCCGAGATAAGTTTTGGTGGATCTTGCCTTCCCGTACATCACTCATACCAGATCCATCGTCGTTTCATACGGGGTGCTGCTCGTCATGGCTAATCCACCTCAGGCAACTTGCATCCGCGCCGGACGATCCGAATCCTCTCTAATCACTTGAATTTGTCACTGATTCGGGATAGTGACCCCGCGTTAGGTCCATTCTCTTATTTCTGAGAAAGCACTTCACCACACTAAATGTGGTGTAGTGATTTCTCCGTAGTTGCGGATTATCACCCGTCGACAAAGACGTGACACCGCCCAAGATGTTCAAGCGACGAACCCTCGGTCAGGTGATGTACGGAGACGCCAAGGTGCCAGGGACTCGACGGCGTCACCTCCGAACGTTCAACGAGTATTGGATACGGGCATATGTCACTGAATCCAGGCTGTCCTTATTATTAATAATGGCCTGGCCGGATTCGCATTCAGCGGACCATCTACGGTACGAACCCTCAGTGGCGGTTGGGATGAGCTCGCAGAAGACTCAGCGACCCTTGGAAGGCCTTTTCACCGTCTGGGACAGGGCGCGGACCGTTGAAGATGCTCATGCGACAGTGCAGACGACGCTTGGCATGCAAGAAGATCCATAACGGATCATTGTTCACTTGATATTTGTATACTTGATTAGGACTTCTTATTAGGAATAGACCCGAAAGGGTAAGCTTAAATACAGAACAGAATTTCCACTCAAGCACACAGAGCGACGTCCGGCTTCAAGATAAGCGTCAGGTCAAGCTTGTTTGAGTGTGTTATGCCTGTCGGTGAACTCGAAGCTCTGTAGCGAGGGTTCATCCGGCAAGGCCAAGAGACTTTGTGTATTGGCCGATTATTATCGGGAGGTTTTACGTGACGGCTTATTGTTGCCTATTTGCACGACTGGGAGTGCTTGAATTGCCTCCCTTTTATTTCTTCCAGCCGAGTGTTGAACACTCGGTGATCTCGTAAAAGGCTTACCCGTGCCTGGTACCCTTCCGCTGTTGGGACCACGAGGATTCAAAACACCTGCTAGCTTTGCTCGTGCTAGTAGCGTGTTCTTATTTTACTAGTTGGCCTATATAAGTAGTTTACAAGGTCCAGTTTGTCCCGGTGCAAGGGCAGAACTGGGGTCTTCAGGTCCGCTCGAACGATCGTTTACTATCCTAGTAGACGTATTGTTGTGGGAACATCCTAACTACATCTGTAGCTAGAGTTCACGTGGGATTTCAACACCACAACTGGTGCCGCGACCCGGGAACAGATTGTGACCATTGTGAACTGTTTGTATGGCCTTACAGTTTACGAGATACCAAGAGAAGAAGAACAAGAAAAAGACAAGAAACATGGCGAAAGGACAACCGACGGTACCAGTTACGCCTGCCAAGTCTGGCGGGGCTCGCAACGAGAGTTCAAGCCCGGCTGCGCGCTTTCCAGCCGCCACCGAGCTTTCAGTGAGCTTCGACGACGAAGCGGACATCGGTCCTGACGCCCACGATTATGAAGATTACGAAGATAAGACGCCGGCTCCAGAGCCAGGCGCAGCGACGCCGGAGACGGCCACGCTATCATCGGGTCTGAGCGGGGCGACCAAGTCCCTTTCGAGGAACCTCGCCGACGAGCTCGATGATGTTGCGGGACCGGAACCGGCCTATGATGATTATGACGATGGGACCGAGGGTTTTAAACCTTCGGTGGCGAGTGCAAAGCATTCAGCACTGCTGAAGGCACCTCGTCCACCTATCAACGGTGATACACCAGCCGCCAAGCGCGTTTTCGACCGCGTACAAGCGCTGATGCAGAATGATGAGTGGATGCAGCTGTTCAAGCCCATCCCCAAGAAAAAAGCCGACTGGCCTGCTTTTGCGCAGGAACTTCAATACCCAGTCAACTCGGTTTCGACTAGTCAAGTTGCCGAGGATTCAGTTTCGCTACTGTTGTCGCTGGGGTTCGAGAACGAGACGTACCCATCGACGATGTCGCTCCAGGATTGGAGTCCACATGAAGCCGGAGCTGCTCTCCAGAAATGGAAGAAGAAGCTTCGGAAGGCGTTTGGCGCTGTTGGCATCAATGCCGGAAAGCAGCCTGTGAGTCGACCGATGATTCAAGATGAAGATCCGTCTAAGATTCTACTGCCGCCGACGCCCCAACGACTCGTTCGTACTCCTCCGACCAAGCGTGGAGCTGAGCGTGGTGCCTTTGGCCCTACCGAAGCTTCACCGTACTTTCAGACTCGCACATGGTTACGCCACGTTCGGAGAGCCGTATGCAACGTATTTACGCAAGTAACGAGGGTTCGTTCGGCCGCCGAGGCGGTGCGCGAGCTCCCAAAGGTGGTGCCGGACGTCGTCAAGTCGACAGCGATGGTTCGTCCAGTGACGATGACATTTTGATGCGTACATTCGACGAGGAAGATCCTCAACTCGAGTTGATGCGTCAGATGAATGAGCTAGCGACGCTGAACGACGTGGACCCAACACCGAGGATTGAAATGGCTTCGCACCGACCGCTGGATCGCATCACGCCGTTCTCAGGCTCTCGCAACAAAAGCGAGAACTGTATGCAGTGGCTCCGTGGGTTCGTCTATGAAATGACTGGAACCCACACAGATGCCGATAAATGTTGCATTCCATTTGAGCTAAGTCTCCGGGACGGAGCCATGCATTGGTTCCGTCAACTTCCGAAGAAGACGAAGCGCAAGTGGAAGCTGCTGAGCGATGCGTTCATCCGCTACTACTGCTCGCAGTTCACGCAGACGGCACTGTCGCGTTACTACTCCGCCAAGCGGGAACGAAATGAACATCTGTGCGACTACATAAACAGGCTGAACGGCTACGCTCGGACCGCCCGTCTACACTTTGAGAAGAGTGGTCGCGACGCGAAAGAACACGTACAGCAGTTCCTGGCAACATGCGACGATGACAAGCTAGCGGAGAGTCTCTACCACGCTCGAGTCGCCGACATTCACGAGCTCGAAGAGATCATCGAAGATGTTCTCAAGGGCAAGGAGAGAATGGCCAAGCGTGACAGTGAGTACCGATACTCTAAGAGTCGTGATACGCGACGCGACGATGGGTACGCCCGCAACAACCGGCGTGATGACCGTCGCCGCGATGACAACCGCAACAAACCAAGAGTGACA
The DNA here is from genome assembly GCF_000142945.1 of Phytophthora infestans T30-4. Taxonomy (NCBI): domain Eukaryota; phylum Oomycota; class Peronosporomycetes; order Peronosporales; family Peronosporaceae; genus Phytophthora; species Phytophthora infestans. Next base: position 212,932 of record NW_003303662.1, on the reverse strand, counting down.
CTCATTGAAGCTACGGTGGACGACCTACTAGCTGAATTAGAAGGTCGTGAAGCTGCTCAAGGAGGCAACGAGTATTCAAACGAAGATCCGAGCGCTTACGACAATGTCCAAGATGAGTACAACGACTTTCAGCCCGATAATACGTATGGTGATTTCTCATTGGATGAAAACGACCGATACCTCGCCGCTGCTAACGAAAACGAGCGCCGTGCAGCTGCTGAAGGCACCAACGCACGTTCGGATAACCGTCAGCCGCGTGGAAACACGCCTGATCGCGAGAATGGCTTCAATCAAGATCGCCGAAGTAGTGACCGTGGGCTCAATCAGGACCAACGCGGTCGACGTGACTTCAACCGCGACAGCCGACGCCCACAGTACGGACCATGCGCGGTGTGCGGTGGCATGAGTCACTCCGCCCACTACTGTAACAAGCGATGCAAGTTCTGCAAGCAGCTCCACGATGCTGGACAATGCGAACTTTTCCGCAACTTCCAAAACCTTGCCAAATTCGTGCGCACTAAAGGCACGAAGGAGGAACTCCCGCCAGAGCTCAAGGCCGTCGTTCAAGAACGTCATTTAAACTAGGCAGCCCGCCAACTACAACTGGGTTGGTCCCTATCGGGCTGCCACAGTTAACCGAGCCTTCAATGGAAGCAAAGTGTATCTTTGCTTTCATGGGGCAGAGTGAATGGCCTGATAATTACGTAACAAGTGTGAACGCGACGGAAAATGAAAAGGTGAGGAGTAAAATACTCGGTGGAGGTGTTGGAGAGAGAGTGGAGTGTGCTGATGCTGATGAGGGCACCAGCGAGGGTTCGTTCGGCTTGGTTTCGAGTGCAGCGCGAGACAAGCCCAAGGGTTACTCCAAGATGATGAAGTTGAACCCTGGCGAGAGACAGGGGTGGTGGTCGGCCAAGAAATTCGACCGACGGATCAGAATGAGAGCTCTGGTGCAAGGCGCTGTGAACGACCAGCGAACGAGGATCCTCCTCGACACAGGAGCGAACGTTAGTGTGATCACTGACGCCTTTGCCAAGAAGTTGCGACTCCGAGATGTACCTGATCACGGACGCCGCATTGACATTCAAGGAATCAACGAAGGCAAGGTGTCTACGACGCGACGAGCGTGCGTCAAGATTACGCTCGGATGGGAGATGGTGTACGAGTTTGAGATGTGGGTAATGGCGTATAGTGCAGGCGTCGACGTGGTACTCGGGACCGACTTTATGATCCCAGCTGGGATCCGGTTGGACCTGTTTCACGGCGCGGCGAAATTACCGCACGAAGCTCAAATCCCGCTGATTAAGACCAAGAACATGATCGACAGCGAAGAATACGGCTCCCATGTTAACGCCGGGCCACCCGAGCGTTTGGACATTCAAGCGCACGAGTGGCGAGAATATCGACTAGCGAAGCGTCAAGTCGGGCTGGAAGAACCCGTACTGTGGGTTCGTCGAACGAACAAGATAATCCCGTCAGTGGCGAGGTTTCGACGTGGACGGCCTCAGAGCATTCGGTTGACCAACGTGTCCGATCTAACTGTGTACCTATTAGCACACGACTCGATCGCGATGTGGATTCCAGATGGGGATTTGCCACGAGGTGACGGCTATGTGCGTCTGGAGTCCAAGAAGTACCAATACCGGCAAGTGTTGGCGTACGAAGGTTGCAGAGACCGCGAGCTCTTTCAGCGTGAATGTGAATTCTACGAGCAATGGCTTGCAACTCAGCCTTCGGCAGTTGAGAGACCGTACTATCCAGAACCCAGTGGGGTGCTAGCACGGCCTCTAGATGACTCGCTAGTGGACTCTAGTGATCGTCTGACGTGTGCAGAGAGCTGGGCATTGGTCATGGAGGATCGTGAACGAGAGGAGGCCTGTCTGACGTCTGGGGTGACAGCCGGGGATTCGGCCGACGGTCAGCCTTCCGAAGAACCTTTAGACACTTACACGACAGCTCACGGCGGGGGCGATATTGCAAACGAAGCCTCGGTAGCGCGTACACACGAACAACTGAGCCCGGTAAACGTTGTACATACGCCAACGAGTGTTCGTGTCAAGTCTGGGGTGACCACGGAAGCGACAAGTAACAGCACCGGACTAAATGGAGTCACCCGTTTTGACGAAGTTGTCCCGGCCTTGTGTGCAGCCAAATCTGCGAGCGAGACATCGGTGGTTGATCCAGAGGATGCAGACATCGCGCAGAAGGTGTTGAATACGGCACCGAGGGTTCATTGTGAGATTGGTGCGAATGCCGAACTGTCAAGACAACGGCCGACCGAGGCGCT